>NW_026461685.1:0-67119 GCF_021730395.1 Mercenaria mercenaria | reverse complement strand
TGGTCTTACATTTAATACACTGATATTATACTGTCCAGGTTTTAGTTAAAAAACAGGTAATTTAACTTATAATTATTATCAATATTATTATTTTCTATAAGAATGTATTAAAGTTATATCTACTTATTTTGGTAAGATATAAAACTAATTCAGATACTAAAGACTACTTACATTTATTGTTTTTCTCCTGGCCCTTTTTTACATCTGTTCAAGGTCCATAACACAAAGTTTTATGAAGATGCTTAACCATGATAATCAATAAATATCTTGTCATTATGATGTCATCAGTGACATCATCAGTGAGTATTTACAGTTGCAATAAATAAATAATGAAGAATAAAAAAGCTTACATTAAAAAATCAGATTCAGACAGTGTATGCTTCTGGCAGTGTCTTTTTTAAAAAAGCTTAGATGTTATTTAATAATACTATTTTTTTAAAAAAACTTTGATGCAAGAAGTATGGTAAGTGCAGTTACAATACCTTTTTGCACCGAATGATTTGCAGCTTATTGAAAGATCTTTGGTGCAAAAACTGTAGTAAGTGCACTTACCTTTTTTTTGGCATCAACAAATTTTGAAGTGCAGTTAAGTGTTTATTTTTTTATTTTTTTGCAAAAAAGGGTAGTTTTCATCAAAATACAGCTTCCAAACTTTTATGAATAATGAATATTGATATTTGTAACCTAAAATTGCCAAAAAGTGATTTCCCAAAAATGTCAGTTACATGACATTTTGCTCCTAGGTGACGATGTATCTAATTCGATATTGCAATGTTTGTTTATAAATTATATCTTTTTAAGTTTATCATATTGAAACTTCCCTTGATTTCTAAATATCTCAACATACAAATACACGTTATTCTAAAAAAACACATTTAAGAAATAATACTTTTAATATATTTAACATTTTATATAAAAATGTCAAACATCTGCGGAATAGTATCACCAGAGCATCGTCCTTATATAATATATCATTAATTTCTAATGTACAAATGTTTTACACTTTGGATTGCAACTATTGTTATTTCTTCTTCGGATTATATTATTATTTAAAACAAAAGCAACTTTAGTTCTATTAAATGTAATAGGCGTAGATGCTCCCATTGTTGTAATAAAGAAGACAGTGCTGTGATAACGTTCACTGTGAGTTACAATCCATCATTGTCAATCATAGGTGGTATATTGCATAAGCACTGGTACATTTTACAATTATCAAATACCAGCAGTGTCAAAAATTTGCATTCGTACAAACCAATGGTTGCGTTCAAACGTCCGCAGAACATAAAAGACATATTAGTGAAATCTAAATTTTCGGAACACAACAAAAGCAATTTCAGTTCTGTTAAATGTAATAAGCGTAGATACTCCCATTGTAATATTGTAGAGGATTTATTTACTACCAGTTCTGTCCCCGGTGAGAAATATGACTGACTGTACATCTACAAATGTTTTTTACCTTGTTACATGCAAAAAGTGTCAGAAACAATATGTTGGTCAGACAAGTCAAAATGTGTTAAAACGTATGAATAGCCATCGTTTTGATATTAGAAACTTCTCAGATCCAAGTTACTCTTCTTACGTTGCGGCGCATTTCGATGGCCCATCACATTCAGTTTACGATTTTTTGTTTGTACCAATTGATATTGATAAAGACGAATTTGGTCGTTTGTGTAAAGAAACTTTTTGGATACATAAATTAAAAACTATGTATCCAAAGGGACACAATACAAAATTATTATATGACACCATTCATTTTATTAGTATCGTTTGTTCCTATTCGTCTTTTTTTCTTAATTTTCATAGGAACATTTGTATCATTTTGCTTCTTTACATTATACGTCATGTTATTGCTGATTTATGTTTTGATATTTAAATTCTTTCTTATTCAAATGTACTAAATGCATATATCAGCTTTCACAACTGGATGCACATGCCATTAAAAGGGTCATGAAATTAGCCTTAATTTTTTCAAACGTTTTTAACAGAGTTTTAACAGGTCACCATTAAAATTCACCCATTACTTTTTACTATTTAATGGGATTTTCATTACCATAGTTTTAATGCCATATATTAAAAAGCCATGAAATAAGTATATTAAAACCCTGGTAAAATATACCTTGTTAAAATGACTTTGATGGCCATGAAAAGCTGCTTAAAATAAACCATTAAAATAAGTTAATTGGCTCCTTAAAACTCTATGAAAATTTTTCATTGGCATGAAATTAATGTGCTATTAAAATAGTACCCCTTAATTCCAAATTAATGAGAAAATACTGATGGGGCCATTAAGTTTTTTAATACTGTTAATGACAGTTAATTATCAAAAATTAATTAATGGTCTTATTAAATATGTCAGATTCAATTTTAATGAGTTCGTAATATTTTAATGGTATATCAAATTAAGGGCCATGAAAAATTGCCATCAGAATTAGACATCTTAAGATAATCAACTTCATATTGATATTTGCCGTACTGATTTAAACTACGTATTACTACACATGTAATAGTATCTATACATATGTACTGTTTTGTAACATGCTAGAAGAATATTTGAATCGTCTTTTCTCTCTCATTATTTTGTAATGCAAACACATGTAACAGCCTCGTACAAACATTTGTCATATTGTATCCTCATTCTGTCATATGTTCATATGAAATCAGAAAATAAATGGATATTGTATTGTATTGTGTTGTACTGAGAAGGGTTTACAGGTACCGGTTTAATAGATCAAGTGACTATGTGGATAGTTTTAACTATTCAACACTTTTATATTGACAAACATTCTGACGAAGTTTTTATTGGTACAGACATTAGGCGTCAGGTGTATTCGAAAGCAACCGTTGATGACAATGTAGGCACACAATTGGCGATCACAATTTAGCTCTCCTTCAGCACTTTGTGCTCAAGTGCATGCACTTATACAGCTAAGACCAAATGTTTGAGGGATTGCATCACAAATAGCTCCCCCCAATCAAGCGTACCACACTCTTTGATTCATTGAAACGAAGAAGCCATTGATCTGCCCATGCCCCAAATGAAACTCTGACTGTAAATCTTCACAATCATGTGTACTGTTCACTTCTCTATAAACCTTTGTTTCTTCTCAAGGATTGGAAAATTTGAAAATCTAAACTGGTCTAGACACATTTTATAATGTAAATTCCTTACCCCACCCACTTTCTGATACAAATGCTGACTTTTTTGGACAGGAAAAATAAAAAACAGAAAAAGTGGCTTGCATCAATATGTATTTACCTATACCAAATTATTGTAGATTGATGTTATCAAATAAATTAATATGTTTTCATTCGACTTTCATTGAAATAAATCTGATTTTTTGTAGGAACACAATTTATGCAAACATTTGAAAAAATGGCGTAACTGCAACAAGGGGAAATAACTTTAATGCAACTAAATATAACATCATGATATATTATAGACGATGTGTGTGTAGTATGTATTTATTGTGATTAAAGTCCATTTTAGAACAATATGGGACTGGAATTATAAGCATTCAATGGGACGAGTGCAAGCCAAAAACAAACAAAAAATATTTTTTGTGCTTCTGAAAATAAACGAATCACATTTTACAGAATGTAGGATTTAATGGGTATCATATTGCTATTAAAGGTCATTAAGTTTACTCTTAAATGAAATCGCACAGAACCTGAACATTTAATGGACATTAAATCAAATTTAAGGGCTATGAATAATCCTGTTAAATTCAAAATATACAGAATTTCACTATTTTTTTTCAATGCCATTAACTTTTTTAGCTACCAAACACAATTTTTAACGGCATGATTCATGATCAAAAATGGGTGTTTTAATGGTATTTTAACATGCAACCCATTAATATTGTGAAACCTGTTAAATAAAGTGATGCAAGAATCAATGGGGTTAATTAACGGGTTTTCCTATTTTAATGGATATTTTACAGGGTTTTAAACCATGTTTAATGGTATGTGCATCCAGTAGTGTTTAACGTTGCATCTATTATACTGCTGTCTGTTTCCCGCAATTTTCACGTAACCTACTATGACGTTATATCCGTTGTTTATTATTATTATTATTCCTTGAAGAAGGCATGCAGCCGAAACGTTGGAATATAAGTAAATTGTAAATAGACTGCGTGTTTGGTTTTGTATCCACTACATTAATGCCTTTTGTGAAATAAGAAAAAGCTATTTCATAGCGCATGTATTAGCCGGTCAGCAAAGGCCAAAAAAATTAAAGACGTAACCCAGAAAATAGGCAAAGGTTGAGCTGTATCACGATGAAAATATACCTATGTCCAAAATTTGAAACCATATGATTCTTAACACTAGAATAACTGACGTCGGGTATGAAATGATAATTGCTTTTGTATTACCTGTATTGTTACAAAAATCCGAGACCCGAGAAACCCGAGATTTTCTCACCTTGACTAATATTTATTGAATCTATTGAATATTGTGTAGTTGATAATTGGCAGTTAGAATTTTGATACACTTACTGTACATAGTTATCACAGTGTAAAAACAAACATGAATTACGAGAAATATACAATGAAACACCCGGCCGCAAACGTGGGAAGTACAACATTTTATCCCCAGATATACGTGAGCATTTTAATGAATTTTATTGCTTTAATATTTTAATACAGTTTGCAATAAATTTCATTATGTATATACCAGATTTAATACATATGTTACTATATATAGTAACAAAAATGAATGTGTTTTCAGTAGGTTATTGCTTTCACGCACTGATTATCACTTATCGGCCCGGGCCGAAAACTCATAATTATAATCCGCCCGGTGAACACGTGCGCGTGAAACCAGTAGCTACAAAAAACGTCATCATGCACGTCATAATGGTCCGTCACTGGTCTACACGGTAAACCGTGGTTTATCGCAGAATTACAATGCTTGGCTTAAAATTAGTAATAAAACAGGACATGCACATATTTACTTTGGAGCCAGAGTTCCGAGTTTCAACAGTGTTCGAGTATGCGTTGTAAAACAACATGATTCGCACCAATTTCGACGAAGTTGCGGGATTCTTCTAAGTGAAAAAGTTATGATTGCTATTCATGAACATAAATCTAGATATCTAGCTATTGTTAATGAATTGTAGGGTTTTTTTTGTGGTTTTTTTCATGACCTGGCTCAAATTATGTGTTTTTCCACATTTTTTTAGAATGGCGAACCATTTGATGAGTTTGATAGATACATTGCGAATTTAGATCTACTTACCTCCTTACCGACAAGAAATTTTGTAAATCAGAAATTCTATAAATCTAATTTGTCTAAATGTGCAAGAATAAACGCCAATTTTGAGACAAAAGTACCCCAAACTACTTAGCCATTGAATGCTAGCGACAGGGGTTGTAGTTCTAATCCCCTTGAGTAGTGCAACAAAACATATCTATTAAAGACATTAATACACACTAGAGCCTAGCCGGGAGGTGATAATCGGCTCGGAATTCATAATGGCCCTCGGGCTAAAGCCGTCTGGCCATTATTTATTTTCAGGGCCGATTATCACCTCCCGGCCCGGCTCTGTCGTGTATTAACCTCTAAATAATAAAGTCCAATGTACGCAGTTTGTGTTGTTGGATAATCGCAGAAAAGTAACCTTCCTCGGATACTCTTCAAAAATGCCGATAATGTTGTTGGATTTTGATGAAATTTTCGGGCAAATTTTCGCCACCTATGTAAGATGGCGAAAAATGCACACGCCAAAATGTCATAAAAAGTGATTAATATGATTAGTATTATTCTTTAAATATCTTAAAATGATACATTATTTATAACATACCGAATTAAATGTAAATCGTAGGGGTTGATGTTTCCCTACCTCCATATTACTATATTCACATTTTCGGAAGATCTGAAGAGCCTCTAATAATTAAAAAAAATCATTTTCCTCATGTCTGAAAGAAAGAAAACAACATAAAGAAATTTTCGACTAAAACGTTAAATATATCTGCATCCAAAATTCATTCGGCTTAAACTATGGTCCTGGGCCTCCGTGGCCAAGTGCTTAAGATCCCTGACTTCGAATCACTTGCGTTTCACAGACGTGGGTTCAGGCCTTACTCGGCTCGTTGAATTCTTCATGTCAGGAAGCCGTCCAACTGCCTTACGGAAGGTCGGTGTTTCTACGCAGCTGCCTGCCCGTGATGAAATAATGCCCGGGGCACATGGAGTCTTCCTCTACCATCAAAGCTGGAAAGTCACCATATGGCCTATAATTGTGTCGGTGCGACGTTAAACCCAACAAAAATAAATAAACTGCGGCCCGCGTTCTTGCAAACTGTGGAGCAGCAATTATGAAAATATGTGCAAAAGCTGATACAAGGAAAAAACTTTCAAGAAATAATTACAAGCGCATGAGAAAATCAGTAGGAATGCAAATCTGAAAGTATAAGTCTTTAAAAAAGGTTGCAGCAATTCAAACTGGCTGAATGAAATTATTCCAAAGTTATAGAGAATACCAAACGCCAGCTAAGTACTAGTATTTCGGGCCTTTTACTACAGTTATGGTCAAATTTCAGGTAGCCACGGCTTTATATAGCGCCCTTTTCATGATCAATTTCACGTTCAAAGGCGCTTTACATAGTTCAAATGCAGCCACACAGGGCGCATACTTCATCCTCTACTAGTACAGACACAGAGCGATCTGACCAGAGGGACAGATTGAGACAAAGCCCCCACGACAGAGAGATCAGAAATCAGATACAGGCTTGTCCGGCTAACTTAGCCTAGCTCGTTGCGAATAGACAGCCTGGTTCTTTAACGTGCCCAGTGTATAGCACTGATACACGCAAGGATTGCCTGGGTTCCTTACCAGTACACCTCTAGTTGGGTGGGAAACACTGAAAAGCGTTTCTGAAAATTCCCGTGTAGCTGCCGGGGATCGAACCCCCGACCTCAGGATTGGAAACCACTGAGCTATCCGTCCACCATTTTGGACCCGTATAAGTATTGTTTAAAAAATGATAGTTGCTAGGTATATTCTTAAAGTCGACTGTGTTTTGTATTGTGTTGCAAATTTTGCCGGTTTTTTTTTTATAAATTTTATGTAATTTATGGTATTTCCTTTAGCTCAAGTAGAGACAAATTAGAAAGTGATAGCCACTGTCCAAAGCGTTTGCAGAGAATTCATTATACCATTAATCTTTATCCAAAAAAATAAACAAATAAAAAACATCAAACTATTAGTAAAAAATAATAAAACACAAAATAAAACTGTCAATATCATTGTTTCTGGGGTGTCTCTTTATGGAGTTAATGAGACAGAATTCTAACTCCAACATTGAATAATTATGGTCAAGTCCTGTTGGACTGTTTTTTTTATTTTGCTCACTTCATTCGAAAATAATCTTGGAGCAGAAATAAGCCCTACCTACATTTCTTCCACAGTATGTAATCTAAAGAATAAAGGTAAAATTGAGATTTTTTACCACATGTTACACAGTATTTTTAATGATGTCTAACTCTGCCTTCTTCTGTTTCAGAAGTAAATAAACTTTGAACAGCAAGAAATTGATTATCAAATGAAAAACAGTTCCATTTTTATACAATAAATCTCTAATAAGTCTTGAAAAATTAAAATCTTACTAGGAAAACAGGAAAAGAAGGGAAAAACATTTGTTCCCAATGGGACTTGAACCCCGTGCAGAAATATTTTGCTTTTCTCAAGAAATCCCAGTATTATCCTAGGGTATCCTGGGATTCTTTAAGCAAGGCTGCATAAAAGTCCTGAAGACTGAACTTTAACACTAAAAGACATAAATTGTTCTGTTCACAGGAAAAACACAGAATTGTTTCTGAAAGATACAGATTGAAAGATGATAATTAATTTAAAACATGATTTGTAATCGTCTTGCAAATTAATTACATCCTGATGTTGAAGACCAATGTTTGGGAGAAACTGTATCATAAAGCACTTGTGCTGTGGTGGTGGACCTTGTTTATTTTTACATAGAAAAGTAGTAAAAACATATAACATGTTTATTGTATGACAGAAACAGGTTTTCGAAATTTTTACCAAGCAATATAAGTTTATAAAAGTAAATAAAGTAAATAAAATGTGGAGGTTTCTTTATAAAATGGCCTTTGAAATGGCACTGGCCAAATGAAAACTTGATATACCTCTCTACCTGAAACTGAACAAGTGTGGAGCTGGGGTAGTTGGTGGGTAAAATAAAAAATTCCATTTTTTGCAACCCACGCTTAAGAGAACTGAATCAAACCGGTTCCAGAATGGTATAAATTCCGTGATGCCGTTCCTCCCATTGCCCGTCATAAATTTTGCTGATGCTACGTGAGCATAGCTTATATTTATGGCCAGTTATGGGAGAAATCAACAAACATAAAATGTGGTTTAACGGTCATGAAATGACCTTATTTATTTTTACATAGAAAAGTAGGAAAAACATGTAACATATTTATTGCATGACAGAAGCAGGTTTCTGAATTTTTTTACCAAGCAAAATAAATTGATAAATCTTAAGTAAATAAAATGTGGAGGTTTCTTTAGAAATGGCCAAAAAAGATAGGACCTGAAAGAGACCCCCACATTATCTAGGGAATTATGGAAAAAGAAGGAAGTGAGAGAGGCACCCATTGTAACACATATGTGTAAAATATACATTAACTAACTCTCCTGTATACCAATGGCATACAAGCGCCTTACATATTTCTAAAAAGAAAATGATATAAAAGATCCTAGTATATAATGTATATCTTTTACATTTAGCCATTTAGCTATGATATAATTATACTGTGAACAAAGTATGCCTTACAAAAACAAGGTAAATATATGTGCATGTATAATATTATGCTAAAGAAAAATAAGTCTGTCATAAACAGGAAGTATATTTAACAAAGTGACTAGGAAATAAAGCACACTAAACAGACATACTTATTGTACGTAAATTCGTGTGTGTGTAAGTATGTGTGTATTCATATTCGAGTTTTTGAGTAGGTACGCAAGTCATAAGCCCAAGCTTGTGGCTGTTAAAGAAGTGTTTATTGTAAAAATTAGCTATGTTATCGAGAAGTAAAAATTTCGTGGTAAATCACTTTAGACGGCCACAAAATGTCATAGTGTAGACGAAACAAATTTTAGTCTGCTAAAATCTGTATTTCTAATGTACTTTTGAAAGGCGTCACTATTCCATCTTCCTAGCAGCCTGATGTTGGCATCTAAGAATCCCATCTGTGCACAATCAGTCACTTATCCTAAAACTGTGGAACTTGTATCTTTTACTATCTAGCCCGCAAAACTTCAGAGTACTGTAGAAGTTAGTTGTTTGTCAAACATTTTACGAGGAATCGGCAAGCCTGAAGGTAGTGTGAAAAGGAGGCTAGCAGATCTCCCTCGAATTAATAGGTAGCCATTAAGTGCTTGAACATGAGAGTTCTGTGTAACCGTGTGAGAAGGTAACTGTGTGTGGTTTACCATTATTGTGTTTGAAAAAGCGGTAGGTAACTGTGACAAATACCGGTTTGAAGCTTCGTGATTGAATTCTGTATCCGTTGTTTGCAAAATAAATGGCCCTGTTGCAGGTTTGCAGCTAGTTATCTCACTGCACCGGGAAAATGCATTAAATGCAATTAGAAACATGGCGGATAAAAGGTTTTTCATGATAGTGAGATTGACATACATGTCTTAATGCAGAAACTAACTTATCTAGTAGTTACACTGTGATGGGCAAACGTAACTCATATGACGAAGACAGACGTTGAGCACCTTTTAACAGACTCGATATGAGGAAATGAGTAGTAGGGTCAGGTGCGTTTGAATGTTTGTGGACATAGTTTTTTACAGACAGATATGTGGTTATGGACTTGGAAGACATAGCCTTTTCATAAAGAAAGGCGGCAAATAAGGCTAACACTGATGATGAAATAGGCAAAGATACTGAACCGTTACAGTAAGCCAGACTGAAATCATGAAAAATCTTCCATGCCCTTCTGTACATGTATGTCTCTAGTGTTGACGGAGTTAGTGGAGCATTTAATAAAGTTTCAAACCCTTGCAAAATATCTCCGGTTGAAGATGTGGGCTTACTATAGTTTGATTTTGTTTGCAGAATGGCGCTAGCTCCCTGAACCGCTGTATATTAAAACGAGAAAGAGTGTCTGCTATACTATTGTCTTTTCCCTTAACGCTGCAGGCTAAAATTACTATGTTTTGTTTAGGACAGTGTGGAACTATCTGTCCGATAAGGTACATTATACAATGAACTTTTGATGTCTGTTTATTAATATCAGACACCAGAGATTTATTATCTGTGTGAAAAACTACCGCGTGATTCCTCAATAAATGACCCCATGTAAATTCTGCCGAAACAATTGGGTATAGTTCTTAGAATGCAATGTTTGATATTTGCCAAGAGTATTGGAAAGACCCGTAAAACCAGTTACTATTACAAATCGCCCGATAGCCTCTTGACCCTGATGCATCTGTATGCAGACAAATGTTATCACTAGAAAGCCGCTGCTTGTTGATGAAAAACGATTTACCATTAAAGTTTGCTAGGAAGTCAAGCCATAAATTCTTATCATGTTTGGCTGGGGATCTTAGTTTAACTTTGTAATAAACCCTATTGACGTCAATCAACCGGTTTATCAGGCGTCTTAGGAAGCCCTTCCTGGTCTCATGACCGAACAAGCAAAATTCAAAAAGCCTATGAGTGATAAGAGAGTATGGAGTTGACAGGTTTGTTTTGAACTAAGCTCGCGCAATAGCAAAACAGCTTTAGCTAACTTGTCCTGTGATAGTCTTGCTTCCATACGTACTGAATTTAATGTTATATCCATTAAAGACATGACAGGTAAAGGAGTGAAAGTTTATTTGCTCATTTAGCGGCACCCCTAATACTGTGCAAATGTGACAGAAAGAATCAAGTGCTGACTTAGCTTCACCGAATTTGGCGCAAGAAACAAAAAGTCATCAAGGATTTTGACTATATGACGTATAACAAACTTGTTTTGCGCTATCCATTTTAATGCTGTACCGAAAGTCTAAAAAATTTGACAACTTGATGCAGCTCCCATAGGGAGGCATTTATCATACTAATATTTGTTTTCCCATTTGAAACCCAGTAAACTATAATCTGACTGACGTATTGGAATAATTCTGAAAGCAGAGCATATGTCTGTTTTTGCCATAAAGGCATTCCTATCGATCCTTTTAATTTTTGTTATTGCGTGGTCAACATTTGCATAGGAGACCTCTAAAAAGTCAGCAGGGATTTGATCGTTCACAGAGGTTCCAGTATTGCGGGGATATGACAGATGGTGAATCATTTTATATTCCCGAAGTTCATTTTTCGGAACAGCACCTATTGGTGAAATTTTAAGTTCCTTAAAGGGCTTTTACTAAAATAGATCGCTAACGCGATTTGCTTTTATTTCTTTGACTATTTTTGCATGCACGATTTTATGATGTTCATCGGCAGATTTTAAGTTTGGACCGTCTGTACCGTCTCTATTACCATGAAAATTAAGCTCGAAACCGAACTTGAAACCTTCCAGAAGATATTGTTTAATTATCGTGCCATAGTCATGTAATAGGATTTCCAGCTTGTGCCATTTAACAGGAGTGGTTAAATTAACTTCATCTATTGACTTTGTTTTGTGGATTTGACCTTTTGGGTTGTGACTGACCTGTGTTAGAATTTGCATTTTTGGGGGATGTGTCGGATGTTCGCTTCCAGCGCAGAGTGGGTGATTTCTGAAGCATATCTTACATTTGTGTTGGTAGATGCAGCCTGTGCATCTTTCTCCACGAAGAATTTATTAAACATTGTTTTAGTTCGGCCCGTTTGTTGGCCATTTGACCGAAAGGGCTGTTTTTGACTGAGGGCTTTGATGTACAGCTCATGGTGAATGGAGTCCCAAGAAAATGGGTGACTCTGACGAAGTTGTCTGAACTGCATATCATAATAATGCCAGTTACCCCTAGCTTTGCCTAGCTTTGGCAATTGCACAACCAGAATTAGCAGTAACTTGACATTGTGCCCGGACATACGGCGATTCGTGTTGTTTTAGCTGCTGAGCTTGAACTTTTTCTGGAGCCTGTATCTGTTGTGGACGTACTTGTCCATTTTGTCCCAAAAATTGCTAAATTTTTTTTTCAACTATGGACTGTAGTTCATCTGTTAAAGTATCCACAATATGCTGTGTTTGCATGGAAACACTTTCCATGGCAGGAACTGGTATAGGTATAGAAGGTGTCATTCTTCTCGAGTTTCTATACCTAGTGTTCTCAATAACAGCATTAATGGCCACGTCATTTGTGGCTGATGTGGTAATGGCTGTGTGTGAGACTGCCCTAATTTAACTTGGCCCCTTCATTGCTGCTAGCACTACTTCTCTTTCTAGAAGGCATTTCGCTGAAACAATGACAAATGCCTCCATATAATACACCATATTTAGCAATACAGCAAATGAAGACCGACTAAATGTTAAGTTATGTCCATGACTAATATATTCGACAAGGAAACATAGCTTTGTTAGTTCCATAGCTAAATTTGTCTTTGGTATGTCTATCCTGTAACGTATTACACTGAAACAAAGCGGTGGCTGTTGTGAGTTTCCGTCGTAGCTTATCAATAATTCAATTATATTTACACTAACTATTCAATCCTATTAACCCTTTTTTCTTAAAAGAAAAAACACAAACCACATCCAAATGTTCACTGACAATGCGTCTTACATTCACAAATAGTGCTTGTGGTGGAATCAGAAAAACAGAAAATGATAAATTATAAATTCTATAAGCTATTCCTGATTATATGCGATTGCGGAAAATATATGATGAAGAGACTCACGGGAAGTGGAATATGTACACATATTCATCAATCACATGTTAATGATCGTGAAAAATATATCACAAATTCACAACGTGTGCCTGTGGTAAAGTCACGACTCAAGAGACTCACAGAAAGTGATATATGTATAATTATCTGTAAATAACATAGTTGTGATTGTTGTAATTGTATCACAAATTCACAAAGTGTGCCTGTGGTAAAGTCAAAATCTTAAATGACTCACAGAAAGTGATATAACGTATGCGTAGATAGTCACAAATCACATGTCAGTGACTGTGGTAAACAGATCTCAAACATTCACGAAGTGCGCATGTGGTAAAGTCATAAGACTCATTGAAAGTAATATAATTTGTGCGCAGATAATCATAAATCACATGCAAGTGATTGTGGAAAACATATCACAAAGTCAAAGAGTTTTCCTGACAGTGGTAAAGTCAAAAGACTCGCAGAAAGTGATATATGTATGCTCACGAATTGTGTAAAACATCACAAATACACGATGTGACTCACCGAAAGCAACTCTATATTATTCAAAAACTTACTTCAATAAAATGTTGATTTTTGGAAGTAATGGCTCTTATACATTTGTGACATAATCATTAGGACTTACAGAAGTGAAAAAATATCACTTAAAGTATTAGACCCGTAATTGAGTACATCCTTTTTGAAGAGTTTTCAATTCCTACCATAAACCTACTTCGACTGCAATTTTAAGGGGGCGGGGTGGGGGTGGGGGTGAGGAGACGTAGGATCAAGCCCAACTGGGATCAATTTTTTTCCTTATTTTCCTTTTTTTCTAGTAAGTTTTTACTCCTTTCAAGACTTATTATTGAATTAATGTACAAAAGCGGAAAAATTTCATCTGATAAGCGATTTCCTGCTGTTCAAAGTGAATTTACCTCGGAATTAGAAGTGGTAGAGTTAGACATCTATGAAAATACTGAGTTACATGCGGTAAAAAGTCTCTATTTTGCCTTCACTCTTTGGATTACATGTTATGGAAGAAACGTAGGTAGGTTTTACTTCTTTCACAAGGTTATTTTTGAATGAAGTGTGCAAAAGTCAAAATAGACCCGCAGGATTCGACCTTAATTTTTCAATGTTGGAGTCAGAATTCTGTCTCATTAAATCTGTTTACTTGAGGCGCCCTTGGAAAAATTATATTTACAGTTTAATTTTGTGTTTTATAATTGTTTACCAATAGTTTACCAATAGTTTTATGTTTCTTTTATCAAAATTAATGGTTTAATGAATTCTTTGCAACTGTTGTGGAAAGTGGCCAACACTTTGAAATTTGTCTCCACTTGAGGAAATACCATAGGTTAAACAAAATTTACAAAAGTTGTTTAAAAATTTCAACACAGTGCGAAACCCGGTCAGCTTAAAGAATATACCAGGCAAATGCAATTTTTTAAACATTACCATAAGGGATCCAATACACTAAGAATGGAACAAATTGCAAACCACATAATTATTTTTATATCTATATAAAGTTTTGCGGAAAAACCCTCATCATTAGTTCATGAAATGTGGTATTTATATAAACTTAATCCACAAACTAAAACAACATTTACATGTACATGTAAAAGATTTGGTGTGACAATTTGATCAGAGGTCTTGAAAGGAGTAAAAACTTACTAGAAAAAAGGAAAATAAGGAAAAAAATTGGTCCCAGTTGGGCTTGATCCTACGCCTCCTCACCCCCACCCCGCCCCCTTAAAATTGCAGTCGAAGTAGGTTTATGGTAGGAATTGAATACTCGTCAAAAAGGATGTACTTAATTACGGGTCTAATACTTTGAGTGATATTTTTTCACTTCTGTAAGTCCTAATAATTATGTCACAAATGTATAAGAGCCATTACTTCCAAAAATCACTTATCAACATTTTATTGAAGTAAATTTTTGAATAATATAGAGTTGCTTTCGGTGAGTCACATCGTGTATTTGTGATGTTTTACACAATTCGTGAGCATACATATATCACTTTCTGCGAGTCTTTGCTTTCCACAATCACTTGCATGTGATTTATGATTATCTGCGCACAAATTATATTACTTTCAATGAGTCTTATGACTTTACCACATGCGCACTTCGTGAATTTTTGAGATCTGTTTACCACAGTCACTGACATGTGATTTGTGACTATCTACGCATACGTTATATCACTTTATGTGAGTCATTTAAGATTTTGTCTTTACCACAGGCACACTTTGTTAATTTGTGATACAATTTCAACAATCACAAATATGTTATTTACAAATAATTATACATATATCACTTTCTGTGAGTCTCTTGAGTCGTGACTTTACCACAGGCACACGTTGTGAATTTGTGATATATTTTTCACGATCATTAACATGTGATTGATGAATATGTGTACATATTCCACTTCCCGTGAGTCTCTTCATAATATATTTTCCACAATCGCATATAATCAGGAATAGCTTATAGAATTTATAATTTATCATTTTCTGTTTTTCTGATTCCACCACAAGCACTATTTGTGAATGTAAGATGCATTGTCAGTGAACATTTGGATGTGGTTTGTGTTTTTTCTTTTAAGAAATAAAGGGTTAATAGGATTGAATAGTCAGTGTAAATATAATTGAATTATTGAAAAGTTACGCCGGAAACTCACAACAGCCACCGCTTTGTTTCAGTGATTATAATACTTTACAAGATAGACATACCAAAGACAAATTTAGCTATGGAACTAACAAAGCTATGTTTCCTTGTCGAATATATTAGTCATGGACATAACTTAACATTTAGTCGGTCTTCATTTGCTGTATTGCTAAATATGGTGTATTATATGGAGGCATTTGTCATTGTTTCAGCGAAATGCCTTCTAGAAAGAGAAGTAGTGCTAGCAGCAATGAAGGGGCCAAGTTAAATTAGGGCAGTCTCACACACAGCCATTACCACATCAGATACAAATGTGGAGGCCATTAATGCTGTTAGTGATAACACTAGGTATAAAAACTCGAGAAGAATAACAACCTCTATACCAATACCAGTTCCTGCCATGGAAAATGTTTCCATGCAAACACAGCATATTGTGGATACTTTAACAGATGAACTACAGTCCATAGTTGAAAATAAAATTCGGCAATTTTTGGGACAAAATGGACAAGTACGTCCACAACAGATACAGGCTCCAGAAACAGTTCAAGCTCAGCAGCTAAAACAACACGAATCACCGTATGTCCGGGCACAATGTCAAGTTACTGGTAATTCTGGTTGTGCAATTGCCAAAGCTAGGGGTAACTGGCATTATTATGATATGCAGTTCAGACAACTTCGTCAGAGTCACCCATTTTCTTGGGACTCCATTCACCATGAGCTGTATGTCAAAGCCCTCAGTCAAAAACAGCCCTTTCGGTCAAATAGCCAACAAACAGGCCGAACTAAAACAATGTTTAATAAATTCTTCGTGGAGAAAGATGCACAGGCTGCATCTACCAACACAAATGTAAGATATGCTTCAGAAATCACTCACACTGCGCTGGAAGCGAACATCCGACACTGCCCCCAAAAATGCAAATTCTAACACAGGTCAGTCACAACCCAAAAGGTCAAATCCACAAAACAAAGTCAATAGATGAAGTTAATTTAACCACTCCTGTTAAATGGCACAAGCTGGAAATCCTATTACATGGCTATGACAGGATAATTAAACAATATCTTCTGGAAGGTTTCAAGTTCGGTTTCGAGCTTAATTTTCATGGTAACAGAGACGGTAATTTTTAGTTATTTTTGTTGCAATCTATACTTACAAGATCATGTAAAGTGTTATGATGAAATCTTTTGTTTCAGTTGAAGATTCTCATTATATATATCAATCAGAAAAATGTGAGAACCTAACCCGATCTACTAAAATAGATAACTGTAATTTCCGACCCCTACCCGCATTGTGCATTGTACATCAGATTAAGGTCGGTCAAAAGTAAGTGTGAGTTTTTTCGCTTTAAGTAGATTCTGTTTTGTTAAGGGATACATTGTTAGCCATATTTTGGTGATTTAGCAATTGTTTTGGCATAAATTTTGTTATTAATAAGAAGAAATATTGAAAGAAACGTTTTTCAAAATGGCGGATATCTTGAAAATACGCTTGTACATCATTAATTGTATACGGGGTGCTATAAACAGTAAATATGGTGATCTGAACTTTTAACGTTATATACGAAACTTAAAACTACAGATTATGTGCTTTCTCAATTGTATAGTATATAAGGAATGCTTTTACATTTTCATGCGGTAGTTTCATGTGCATATGCGGTGATTTGAGCTTTAAGTGTTAAATTTTACTTTCTATTCTTTATACAGTGCTTAGTTAACAGTATATGCGGTTGTTTCAGCATTCATTGGGCCTGTAGTTGTTTTAGAAATTACATATCTCATTTAGTGATTTGTCGCTGAATAAATCTTTGTTTGGAGTTCAGATGCGAAGGAATTATATCACGAGGGCGCAGCCCGAGTAACATAATAATACGCATCTGAACGACAAACAATGATTATATTCAACAGCAAATCACTAAATGAGATATATTATTTCGATTCAGACACGTTACCAAGGACTTTAAAGTACATCCTTGACGGCATTCATTGAATACTTGCCTGTTTTCAATTGGTTTCTTTTCCAGCGCGCTGCTATGCCGTTTGACGCTATGACGTAATAATTATGACGTCAGAACAGTGAATTGTTGTATAATTCACTGTTTTCAGCCTTCTTTGTTTAATAAGAAAATGAATCGAATCGTGTTAGAATCGAATTTTATATTGTATTTACGGCGATAAAGTGTATATGCGGTTCAAATTTCATCAGGGGGAAGCAATATTATTAGATAAAGTTAACTAAGGAAAATAGATAGTATCGCCGAAAACATCAGACATAAGATCTGACAGAATACCCTCGAACCGTAACCTACGTCGGATGTTTTCTAAAATTTCGTAAACTTTCGTAATATTTCGATTTTAAAATGTAGTTAGCTCATAATTTCGCAGCATACACAATTGAAATAACCGCATGTAAATATAACATAGATTCTCTTTCAGTTTCATACACAGATCAAAAGTCAACACATATGGGCGTGGGGGTCAATCTTCGTGCGTGTTACTTTCATGTTCACTCATTATACTCAACTCGAATGCATAACCAACTATTTCGGTCATGTAAGATCGTTTGCATATTTCAACATAGTATGGCTGTTCACGGATCTTTTCTAGGCATATTAATATATTTTAACATTATGTCACTAATTATGTATCCGTATTAATGATTCTCCATACATTTAATGTTAATGAGTAGAATAATGAAATCTTGTAACAGTTGCTTAATATTTAGTTTATAGACTCTCTTTACCAGTTTATACTCATCTCGGTAAAAAAAAATTATACTGAAGATGTATATTCAATGTTTTATTCAAGTCGTTTAGTACATTTACTACTCAAGATGCTGCTCAAGATTAATACTGCTTTATTCAACTCTTTTAATATACTCAATACTTAAAACGACATTCATATGTCACATTTATGGAAAATAATCAAGTGTTTTAACACAAAACATGAAAAATCAATTGTAATATCAAAATACGATTGCGTTTTACTGTTTTCTTTTATAGATCCCGAAAGCAGTGCTCTGATTGCGGTTTATGTAACTGTTCCACTAGTTGTATTTGTTACCATCATGTTAACACTCGTTGTTTGCAGGTAAGATTCATGGACAAATAACCACGTTTATCGAGATAACGTACACATATTTTATCTATGGCATCCAAATGCCTTCTGACTATTATACTTTTTAAAAAGATATCAAATGTTTGCAATGTATCTAGAATCGTAAATAAGATTGATATTCAAGTAAATATTTTAGTAAGATATGAAATGCACATACCAAATTGCTGCTATGTATCATATCTATTTCACTGAGTGTCAAATGGTAATGGCAACTCTTTCTATGTATTTCGACCACAACGAATGTTTATAAATAACTATTGCCTTTAACTCGTCGAATCACTTAATTCTTACATCTTAATTATTACGTTTAGCTAACAAACATAAGGTATGGTATGACTGAGCCTCAAATATGTCTATCTTTACTTTCAAATACACCGCCTATCTAAGCTAATTTCAAACAAAATAAGAATACAGTCATACCTGTGCTGACAACTGCTGAACATCTTCATATTAAGGCCACTATGATCTCTTTCCGTTAAATAATAGATGTTGTAAATTTACCTCGGTTGAGAGACGACCTGTTATCAAAGGCCACTTTTCCATTTCCATCATGTGCAGGCTTTACAGAAAGCTTTGACTGAATATCCCTGATGTACCAATGATAGCTTTTTTCTCTCCTTGTGACCCGCCTGCTTAGCTCAGTAGGGAGAGCGTTGGTCTACGGATCGCAGAGTCGCGAGTTCGATCCTCGGGCGGGGCGTATGTTCTCCGTGACGATTTGATGAAAGACATTGTGTCTGAAATCATTCGTCCTCCACCTCTGATAATTCATGTGGGGAAGTTGGCAGTTACTTGCGGAGAACAGGTTTGTACTGGTACAGAATCCAGGAACACTGGTTAGGTTAACTGCCCGCCGTTACATGACTGAAATACTGTTGAAAAACGGCGTTAAACCCAAAACAAACAAACAAATTTTCTCTCATTGTATGCTTTGCACGGATTGAAGAACTTCTAAAGGCGAAGTGTATTTATCTTAAACTTATTCAGTAAAAAAAGCTATAAAAACAGAAATTCACAACAGTTTTATATAGCAATACAATTTTAATGTTACATTTACGTAGGCGTTCCTCTGTGTGCTCGTCCGTAACTTATTGCCTCCTCAAAAAAAGTCATTTTTCGGAAATAACATACCGTTTCCATGCAGATGATAGAACAAAACATGAACTAATATGTTGTTTTCGTCTTTGTAACGTCATGACATACTTCCTGTATGCGGATGTAAAGTTCCCGTGCTTTGTTAATACGCTACTAAGTGCTGTAAGAAAATCTTTTGTTTGAATTTATTTTTCACTATTATTTGTTGAATACGGTATGTAGGAAAAAGATTCTATCACTGGCAGGAGCCTCGTTACCGCCTAAACAGTTACCCTCGAGACCGGAAATTCCCATCTGCACCTACAACCAGTATAATATTAAAGATAGAAGGCAAGAGCCTTTTTTATTGTTCTATATGGTATAGTTTGTCTAAACTATTGGACATATTTCGTCCGTAACTTATTGCCTCCTCTCCCGATTGTTTTAACAAAATAGATTTTAATATAGCACGGCATAATGCTTATCTCATGCACATGCATTTAGGGTTTTTTTTATTGCCAAGAATTGTCTAACCTACTGCCCTGTTGTTTAATTACGGTATTAGTTTAATTAAAAACAACTGTTAATACTTACATGGCACTGGAAGCAAAAGTATATATTTTCTATCAGACTAAATCATTCAAAATTTGACAAAACTACATTGTATACCACGGAGGTATAATATGTGCATTTAGATTAAGTGATAATAGTATACGAGACAATTACTGTATGTTAAGTTACTACAAAAATTTCTTCTACTGCGGGTAACATAATTTTTGCGATTTCAGTTTATTTTCGAGCGTATTCTTGAACAGTGTCACACTCGAACTCAAAGCACTCGTGAATATAAAGGAGTATTATCCCCAACAAAATAGCAAATATCAAAGCGCGAATTCCGAACAAAAGAAATAAAAGTAACGCGAGCTGAAGCAAATATACGAAACTACTACTACTAAACATTAAATTGGTAGATAGTGGAATTCAAGACGCTTGCCTGTTATCTTTTTTCACACTTAGAAATCGTGTATTCTTGAAATTGATATGTCACCACTGGTCTTTCGTGCATATATTTAATGATTGTGCTCTAGTTTGTTTATAAATTTCAACAATAACATTGAAACTACGTAATGGAATTTAATGAAACTCGGAGTTATGACAGACTGGTCGGAGGCAAGGGCCGGGCAAAGTGGAAACCTTCCGTCGCAGTTTTGCTGCTAATTTAATAACATGAAGTAATCATTAACAACAATTAGAGGGCAAAAAGTACGCACATGAACCATACCAGTAAAACTAAGTATTGCAATATTTATTTTCAACAAGTTAACAGCAACATTGCAATATCATTAAGACTACATATTTTGTCTTTTTACCTTCAACGATGTTCATACGTTTTAATTTGATTCCGTTTCAAGACGTTTTTATCTATAAACGTTTAAGTAAAGCGTAAGTAACACTATTGAAATATGATATAAAATATATAGAAGGAATTTAGCTATTAGTTATACTACATACATTTAAAATATCTACATGAAAATACCGTTTTACTTATTCCAATACATAATACATATTGTTATCTATATAAGAAACATTTGAAACGTTGATATACATCTGAGACATGCCATTGCCAACGTCCATGTGCATCATGTTTAATCAAAGAACTAGTGGAGAGAGAAACGACAGACGGGTGCTTGTTGTAAAGATCTTTGCTGTATTTTACAGGAAAAGGCCACTGAAATGCTCGAAAGCATCATGGGCCCAACAAGCAGAAAACATGAATCCTGTCATCCAAGAAACCATGGAAACCAATATCGTGGTGAATGAATATGAACACTTGAACAGCAATACGATGCAAACTGGAACAGGCGGATCGGCACTTCCGGGCAATGAATATGCTGTTTTATCAGATACTGAAAACGACGAGGTAGTACATGTGTACTCTAGCACTGTTGTACCAAAATTTATAGATAAAAGTGATGACAAGCTTGGCTATGAGAATGTAAAGAGCTTTGCATCGCCCTTTGGAGGTATGTCTGAAAACACAATTGGAGCCAAGTGTGAGCCAAATGGTGATGAAACACCGATTCAGCTATATGAATGTCTGAAAACGGACACACACAATGAAAATGATTGTTATGATCTTTTAAATAAAAACTAAGTTCATTTATAATGTAGGACTATCACAATGTAATGTTAACGATTGACAGTGTGAAAATGAAACTTTATTTTTTGTTGAATAATCAATCGCCATCGGCCTTTTCAGAGAAAGAAACAAGAGGACGTGTGCCAAAACTGTGGCTCAATACGAACGCACATTTTACTTCAATTTAAAAGAAATAATATGAAATAAAAGTGATATTGTAGAATTTATATGCACTTTGTATGTTTGAAAGAAAAGAGAAGAGTGATGTGGTATATTATTATAAAAGTGCTTTTGCGTTCTTGCAAATAACATTTGACAATCTAACTTCTGTTTCGCTTTCAAAGAGGTTATAATTGATGATCTGTTTAATTGATTGTTTAAAGTATGCGGCTTACGATTTCATCCTTATATAGAACCTTTTTCTTTGGTTGCTATTGAACTGGTAATTGTTTTGAACGAAGTGATTTGTTTGTTGATTCGGTCAGTTTGTGAACATTTTTAACAAAATATCTCACTAAACTTTCAAACTAATAAGTTTAGATGAAAACTTTTGTAAAATAAAATTAAATGGTATCCAATAAGCGAAAACATACCTACCATAATTGCATTAACATCAGAGGCACAGTGTAACTTAAAGTAAATTACGATTCCGAATAATCAGAAATTGTTTAATGAAATAGGATGTCATTACTAGTTCATCCATTTATAATTACATACTTTTATGTCTTATAAATGATGTCATGTTTTGTTTATATTACATTTTTCCTATGGCATAGAAGATATCTTTTTTACCTCAAAGCTAGATACAAAATAATATTTAACATACTATGTTCTTTAAACTCATTGTCCGATTGCTATACGTTTCAAACTCTAGTTGTCTAATGGTTTGATTCTTTAACATTGTTAACGAGACACGGATCTAACTCTGATTTCATCCAATGAAATATTTGTTTGTTTGTTTCGGGTTAAGCGCCACTTTTCAACAGTATTTCTTTTATGTAACGTTGGACAGTTACTCTAACCAGTATTCCAGGATTCTGTATCAGTATGTACCTGTTTTCCGCAAGTAATTGCCAACTTCTCCAAAAGAATCAGATATGGGGGATAAAACGACCTTAGACGCATTTTATCAAATAGTCAGGAAGAACATATATCTTGCTTAGAGATCGAATTCACTACCTTATGATCCGTAGATCTGCACTCTCCCAATACAGCTTACCAAGGGAGCATCAAATAAAAAGTAACTGAAAGGTAAAAGCAGGATATCTTGAAACCAAAACAATACCAGTAGAGTCAAATTCTTAAACAAATACACAAGGTTCAAATTCGAATCACAGATTACCACACTATTTCTAATGTAACGTACAGGACACATAATGTATTTGCTTTTATTCTACTATCAATAAAATTGCATAACATCTTAATCTGCAATTAGAAGTCGAAAATGATGTTTGACTATTTTTCATGTTATTTCTTTCTTTGTGTTATTCATTGAAGTCACTTTTTAATAATATATGTTACAGTATCTGCACTATTGTAGCGCAACTCTTCAGTCGATGAAAATCCTTTTCGCTCCTTTAAGTGAACAAGTTTGAATGTCGTTTTTCCACGTGGGGAAGCAGGACATCAGTATGCATTGCAATTATGTTTTTAGTATGCCTTGTAAGACTAACGCACACTTTGCTTTTAAAAAATGTGAATGTTATTACTTAGTCTAATTTTGTAAAGTAGTTTATATATTAACAATACATCTTCTTTGTGAAATAAGTAATGTTTTTGTTTCATTTCCTGCAGTTAAGAAATACCAAATATGAAAATATATGTAGTATTACTCTATATCTACTTATATATATAATGGATTTCTTATGTCGACATTATAATAAGAGCGAATAAACTGAAATTTTATTCGTGTATAGTGATATATATATATATCTATCTAAACTGAAAAATCATGAATAAGTATATTAATAGAACAACTTAGGGAAAACTTTATGACGCTTTCTTAAAAATCCGAAAAGCTACCGATTTATATCAGTAGCAGTCTTTATATATCAAAGAAGAAATATGTAATTTTACATTCTAGAAAAATGATGTGCTGGAACTTCATACACATTCAGGATTTGAATGCGGTTCAGTGAACATATACACCATATTATTATTATTTAAAGAAAATGAACGAATTTCAGCAAACGACATACCAAATGTGCTACAAAGGACAAAAGGTATTAATACAACTTTGAAAAATAGCAGTTGTGCTACAAATGACGTACTAGAACTTTAACGGCAATTGTCCTGGTATATAGTGAACAAAGCAAAACAGAAAATGGGACAGTTTAATAATTACAGCACACTCATTTTATTAACAGTTTTAACGGAAGAAGTTCAGTAACAGCCTTTATATCCTGTAGCCTGTAACCCTTCAGAGCCGACTTGACCGCGGGAATCACCAGAAAATCCATTGGGAGCATGGTCAGGTGAATAAGCTGGGTGCTCAATGAGATGTTATCCGAGAAGTTCTATCTGAAGCAATGTGGTCTGCGCAGTGTGCGCAGGCACGTTGTCCTGACGGAGAAGAACATCTTCAAGATTAACTCCGTGGCTCTTCTCCAGTAACGCTCGTGAGTAGTCACTTCGCAAAGCCTGTAGCACAATCTATTTATTCCACATGTATTGACGTAAAAGTAGACTCATTCAAACCGAGTCTGCTATTATTCTTCTTAGTTGCAGTATTTGCTTCTAAAAAATCTTTTTACAGATTTTATGATTAAATATTCTGCATTTCTAAGACCGGTTTAGCATAATTAAGAAGAACAGATCAGTTCTAAATATTTATTAGTAAAACGTCTTGATAATAACTACCTAAAGCTTACTTTTGCGTAGTACGCAGCGTTGACGGTATGTCAAACTTCAGAGGCATGTTGCGAAATCATGCCCTTTCGGACGGCAAACATAATGATCATCTGCTTTTCTGTTGGTGGGGGCGCATAATCTGACAACAAACCGTCCTGAGCTTCATGTATCAGACAATCAAATATTGATCCTGCGAAAACAGAAGCAGGGTTTTCGTCTTCTAATATTATACATACCAAAATTTATGACAAGAGGGATGATTTTAATTTTAGTATTGTAAATTTTCCCCATTTGGATGGGGATGTACCTCAGGCTACATCTTATGGGGTATATATTTCTCAATTAATTCGGTTTGCCAGAGCGTGTAGTCATGTCATGCATTTCAATGAACGTAATCAATATATTACAAGTAAACTTCTTCAGCAAGGCTACCGTTATTACAAATTGCGTAAATATTTTATATAATTCTGATTTAGTTTTAAAATTCAATAGTAATTTAAAGACACTTCTGCGAGAAGGTATTTCTAAACCCGTGGGGATGTGGATTACAAACTTCGTAAGATCTTGGGTCATGGTAATTTTCCAAATGTATTTGGAAAGATTATCAAACGTTTTATTAAAAGAGGTTACGACCCAACTGTTTTGAGACATACCGCATGTTTAGTGTTCAACCCGTTTACAGTTGGACACTACGCTTCCCTCTTTGATTGCGTCTGACGGAAGAAGGGAAGGACTCTATGATGAGCAATTTTTAAATCCTACCAGGACTGAACTGTTTTGATATTTGTCTTCTAGCCTGTTTCGTCGGGCCCTTAAGGGTGTTTCTCTTGTTGCTCTGTTTTCTGAAAAGGCATTGAGTACATACGTTTTTGGTTCTTAAGGTTTGTTTTTTGTATATTTATACACGAGCATTTTTTGTGTTTTACATGCCATGCCTTTTTGTTTCCATTACGTGTGTTAGAGCTCACCTGGAGGGGATTACTTTTATTTACACTGTCCCATGTCTTTGGAACATGGTGGGGGTAAGAGTGAGGTTGGGTGCGCACCATAAACCGGTTTAAGCTCCCCAGTGGTGTTTTTGCCACTGACCGTTCCAAGGCGGTGCCCCACTGTGTTCCTTTGTTTGTTCGTTTTGTCCTTGTGTGTTGACTTTGTGTGCGCGCGTGTGTCTATGCTTATTGTTCGTCTTGTCCTTATGTGTTAGCTTTGAGTGGGTGTGTGTGTGTTGTTCGTTTTGTCCTGATGTGTAAGCTTTGAGTGTGTGTGTGTGTGTGTGTGTGTGTGGTGCACGCGTTTGCGTGCTGGGGGATTCGTTTTGAGGAGGCTGCGCTTTTGGTGCGTGGCATTCCCTGTTTGATATTTTTCTTTGTTTTTCTAGTTTGATCGAAGAATTTCTATGGGAGGACAAGGAAGAAATTGAGATAATAAAAGCAATAAACAAGCTTACAGAAACAAACAATGCTTCTCAAATTACGAGTGAAGCAGTGTTTGCGTCGGAAGTTGCAACAGGAAGACAGTCACGGCCTTAACACATGGTAAAAAACTTTCTTAATCTAATTTAGTTAATATACTTTTTACAGACGTGGACGAGAACAGCAGAACATGTACATTTCAGTTCCAGTTTCGATGATTACTGCATTACTAATAGCATTGACTATATTCCTAGCAATAAGGTGAGGAAAATGTTTGCAAATGTGTACAGTCTGCAAAGCCTTTATTTGATATATTGTATTTAGATATTTTCTATATACCTGAACCCAAGAAAATGGCTGTTTTGAAAGGCACATAGTCCGATCAATAGACAAAGTGTGTATTTATTACATATACACATACAGATAAACACATAGGTACAGAGAATGAAATAGTTAAACAAATTATTATGATATATCTTACAGCGATTCGTTAAACTATTTTCTTTTTCAAAAATGAAGCTCCTTCATGGTCATGGAGGATTAGACAAAAAAAGAAAACTCAGAATCAGAACCGAATCAGACGCCATATGTAATAGCGGAAGCGATTCGCGAAGAAACAAGCGTTCAGTTCCAGGAATAGAAAACATGCGTACTGTACTCACATTTTTGAAAATAGAAGTAAACCAATTGGCGATAAAGCCACTCCTCGTAGCGGGCAGTATAGTACAACTTCCTCGAGTAAAATTGTACAACTGTCACCTAATATGAATAATTACAAAAAACACCAATGTACAGACGGAAGATATACCAGAAGATGGATGTGCAAATAATCATTTAGTGATTAGCACAATAGGCTTAAACACTGCATCCTATTCATATGTGACGAATGACCCTGACGGATTTACAATTAATGATATGTAGTGCATATTCTGATCTTGAAAGTCAAAAGAAAAAATCTTATAATGAGGCAGGTGGCGTGTTCAATGACAGTGACTCAAAGCAAGTGTTAAATGCAAAAATTTATGAGAATGTACCTAGACATTCCGAAGTTCAAAGTTCAGTTAACGACCGTGCTGTAGCAAGAGGACAGGATCCAGATGTTAATACAGCAGATGAATATTATCATCTAAATGAAACAAAAGAACATAAAAAGAGAAATAACGCCCAACGGCATAGCTATGTTAATGTTACAAAGGCAAATGAACATGAATTTATATCCAGTGAGAGAAACAGTACCGGCCATAATTATGACCATGCTGAAGCAGACGGACAATACCCTATGCCTATAAAACACTGGAATATGCGCATTTGAATCAAGAAAAAGGGAACGAAAATAGCTCAGTTTCACCCGGACATATATATGTAAATATAACAAAGGAGAAATCCATTAGACCCATTAGCACGAGGAACTCGTGCCGACGGATATGAGGAAGCTATTGGCTGTACCCCAGTGTACTTTGTGATAGAACCGTAGGTCTAATGATAGATATGATGAAACAACAGTGTTATTATCAAGATAGCAATGTTCGATGCTTTAAATTGGTTATTTTATACAAATTAAAGTTTAATACATATTCTATATGAAACAAGAACTTGTTACAGCATATAATTGTTTCTTTTGCAATATGAAAAACTTAGCGCAATCCCGCCCCCTCCAAAACTACATTGAATATGGATGAAATAATTTCGTGAATGAACTGTACCCGTGCACTTTAACCTCCGTTATATTGTGGAATACACGAGACATTTTCAAATCTCTGCATACAGTAAAATACACAGGTAGCACATCATAAATATCATAGTCTTTAAATCTAAGGGAGAAAACATTGTCAAATTTCACCTGTTATATTGAAACAGAGTTAAGGAACGTCTAACGACATGAATTCAAAGCTTTGTTCTTGAAAGCTGCCTTTCTATTTAAATCAGGATGCCCGTATATCATAATGAATATCAATACAGAAACTCAGTTAGTTCTTTATATTTGAATGCATTTCTTTAAATAGGTGCAACTGTTAAAACCTTTCATTATTTTTACACACATACTATTTAAGAAATAATAAATGCTAGGTACAGATACAATAGCTTAAGTAAAATAGTGAACATTTATTAAGTAAAACGAAGAAATTATTCATTTTAGTAACACAAAATGTATGGGGTGGCACCGGATGGATAGCTCGCATTTTCATATCTTTTAAAGATGCCTTAGGTGTATGATAACGTATGATTAAATGATTCAAGCTGGTAGTTAAATCACTAAAGCGTTTCTTTTGGGCAAAGATTTTTACTTCCTTAAAGAATTAAGTAAAAGTTAAATAAGGGCAAAAAATGAAATATTCTGTCATTAATAAATACTGGATATCATTTATTTTAGTTTACCGCTGCTTAAAAGGTAAGTTTTAATTATAATGTTATCTAACACTAGTAAAATCATCGAAACATTTTAATCAGTAAAAAGTTACATTTAGACATACGTTTATGCTTACGCTGTCCTAAACAGGAGCATATCAACGATAAAACATATTTTGAAATTAGAAAAAGTAGCATAACTTCATATGATTATGGGAATATAATTCTTCAATCTGATCAAATTATTGTAGTTGAAATATCATTATCATGAATAAACTGATCAGGTACTTTTGTAATATGTTAGATCCGGCCGAGTACATTGAGCTAGGAGAATCGATTAAAGCCTCCATTTTTTTACACAAATCTATGGATCGTAGCGCCGTGAGTTCGATCCCTGGTCGAGAAATATGATGTCTGTGACGATTTGATATGGTATCCGAAATCATCCGTCCTCCACGTCTGATTCATGTAGAGAAGTTTGCAGTTACTTGCTGAGAACAGGTTTGTACTGCTACAGAATCCAGGAATTCTGGTTAAGTTACTTAACTAAAATACTGTTGAAAAACGACATTAAACACAAAACAAAGAAAATACGTTTACCTTTTTATTTCAGAAAAGCGATAAGCAATGGTTGATGCTCGGACCGGTAAGAGAGCATTCTGGCGTAAATTATGACGACAAATTGCCGCATGACCTCCGGTTCTTTACTATTCAGATAAATGAAGTCCACCATATTTATTATAAAAAAATATTTGATAATATAGGAACATGACTGTAAGAATGAAAACAATCAAGGTCTCCTTGTGGTTTGTCGTCAAATTTACCACGGTTAATTGTTCAGGTGCTTAGATATTAAAACTCTCGGCCGTCACCACTCGGGCTGACGCTCTCGTTTTTAACTTCCAGTGCACCTGAGCTCTGAATCGTGACAAATTAGACGACAAACCACTCGAAGGCCTTGATTATATCGTTGATAGATCACCTATTACCTCACATCTGAAACCGACCTTTTTTAATAAATTGTGTTTCTCTCTTAATGCACAACTAAGCGGTACCACACTCGTTGGATTGTGAGTAATGAAATCCGAGCTTAGTTTCTACAGAAAAGAAATTAACCTCGTGTAAGATTTAATCATCTTCGAAATATGAGAATGGTAAATCAGCTTTATATATGTGCAACCCTAAAGTTATAGGGTTAGAGTTTGACAATTGCCAAGCGCACTTAAATGCATCTTTTAAGATTAAGGCCAAAAACATTGTGCCTTTATAATCATAAAGAACACATTAATGTGACACAATTCAAAAAAAAAAAAAAGAAAAAGAAAAAAGACAGGACCTGCAAGGCATGTTTCATGTACCTGTTACGTAACAAATCAGATTTATAAATCAGGAAATCGGTAATTATTTATTTTGATAATCTAATAATTCATCGAATGACTCTCTTTTAACATCTTTACCTGAGGTGTTTTATAAATATATTTATTTGGTAGCTTAATCGTTGAAGCGTTTCTTTGGACGAGTGCTCTTTGGAGTATTATTTGGAGTAGGATTAAATGAAGGTTTACTTCCTAATAGTGACGAATGAAACTTTACGTATATACGACATGGGACATGGAAAATTGGAACATTATCAGATATGGGATTATATCTTTTTTAGTTTTCTATGACTTCAAAGGTAAGTCTTACATAAGTGCTATTATCAGTCATTAGCAAAAAGGTAACTTTTCAATAAAGTAATTATCGTCTACGCTCACGCCTTCTTATGAATAAACATTGATACGAAAAATGTCGTCAAATAAAACTCTTTTTTTTTTTGTTTTGTTTTGGAAAATGTGATTTGTTATGTCTAATATGTAATACAACTTATTCTTTAAGTTTATTCTGCTAATAAGACTTACCTATGCCATAGAGTTGAATTTCAACGTTTTAGGTCACGCCAGCTGTTTTTCTTATTTTGTTTGTTTTGTTCTCGTTCTCGAGTTCTTTACCTTGTAAGTGTATTTTGTTTAGATGACTCATTTTCTCATCTGTACACAGAATGCTTTAAAGCTTCGTTTTCGTGATGCTTCATTTTTTGAACTAACAATTGCTATTATCTTTGTTGGTGTAACAAATGCAAGTCCATGCGTTTGGAAATTCCTGCCAAACATTTTCCTGTTGAAAAGTCTATAATTAAACTGACCAATTGCATGTTTCTCATGTGTATTCAAAAGATAATAGGTAAGGGTATATTTCTCGGAAGCACTGAGCAATAAAAACACAGTCTCAGAGCCACGCATTTGCAATGTAGACCCACAACAAAAAGAAGCTGTAACGGAAAAATATTACAGACGGGTTGCTTCAAAAATCTAACAAGTACATATAAATTATACCAAATATAGATAGAGGGGGAGGAAGTGATAAGGGGGTAAAATGGGGTGAGGGTTGAAGGGGAAGTTAGAACAAGGATGAATATACAAAGGGAATGCTACGTTCCTTTATCACAGTTACATTACAACGTTAAACACAATAGCGCAGACATTCATGTACAAAAGATAAACGCACAACTACACCCAACTAACTAACATAGAAAAACAGACAAACACACTCTATCACATTGGTGAAACTGCCCAACACTAGAACGGGAATGTCGATTATATAGACACCAATGCATGCGGTATCTTGTTTGTATAAAAACAATTATTGTTATTCATTTTAACTGAAATTCATCTTGATAGTTGAGTGTTCTGTTATCATTAGTCCGCTAATGGTTGAAAAGCAATTTCGGGGACTCAAAGACAGCGCTTTTCCGTCCGTCTGTCTATCTTATTATCGTCATTATGTCGTCCTCACTTTTGCGTCCGGTACATAACCATGTCTTCAATCAAGCGATTTTAACAATATTTGGCAAAAATATTCCCCATGATAAGACTACTTGTCATACGCAAAACCCTGACCCCTAGCTCAAACGTCATATTGGAGGTCAAAGGTCAATAGGGTCTTTCACCTACCCAGTCTATAACTCATTTATCCATTAACGGATTTTTTAGAGAAAAAAAACAACATAAATGTTTACCATAATAAAGAAATCAGACCAGTAGATTTAAAATATTTTAGTTCACTTTTCTTGCCTGTCTCTAGCTTTTTCATCTTTGAATAGATGTTCGACGTAACAAGTTCACGTGCCATATAGATAACATAAAAGAAATGTTGGTGTATTATTCTTCAGAAATGTTTCCTTTTAATATGTTTTTTATTCTATAATATTCTTCCTCTTATTTAAAAATGAAATGTCATTAAAAACGTTTTGATATTCATAGATGTTGTGAGCCATCAAAAACGTTAGATTTTTATCTAAACAAATTTCAGTCCGTACATTTCGTGTAATAACATTTTGTACCTATAGCACGATATTGTAAGTTGGGGTAATCAGTTACCTTCCAGAAGGGGACCCCTATTCAGTGGCAGTACTTTATTCATTTGTTTTTGTTATTATTATTTAAAAAAAAAATCGAAATTATTCGGTTACAGTTATAAAAAGGACGTTAATTAATCAAATGTCTTTTGTTGGCAATCCCTGTGATATAACAATACTATACGTTTGTTCACTCAATTTATTACAGTGTTGCTGTGTCTAGATTGCGATTTTGACGATGATTTTTGTAATTGGAGCATTGACGAAACATGCAACCTTACCTGGACCTGACAAAAAAGAAGAACACCGTCCGGTTACACCGGACCTGAATTAGATCATACAACCGAAAGTAAGATTTTCATTTTACGTACTGGTAGTCAAATACTCCTAAATATCCTTTGTGCCAATTATGAGCATTTCTTTACACTAGATTACTGACATATTAATCCATGTAATTGTTGACTCGGAGATATTTTCAACTTTTATTACTCAACAAAACTAATTAAGGGTCATTGTAATATGTTTAGAATATAAACCTGATTATTTTTTAATTCATTTCTTCATTTTCTTACCATTAAAGAAGGATTGATAAACGTCACGAAATCATGAAGTACATTTTTCGAATTCCTTATTGCTGTTCAACAACATTTTTGTTGAGTGTATAGTAAATTAAGTAAGGCTAAGATTCTGATACAGAGTTTTCTTTTCAGAAAATTGCAAATATTTTCTACTACTAGCTTTGTTATAAATATTTGATAAGTTCTTGTAAAAGAACATAAAATGAAATGTTATCATCAAAACGATTTTGGGTGTATCAACTTTAAATTGTTTAAATATTCTTTCATCAGATGGTCATTATATCTACATAGAAGCAAGTGACACGCGAGGATATGAAGAAAAAGCTAGGCTAATCAGTCCAGCGCAAGAATCCGGTCCCTTCTGCCTTATATTCTGGTATAGTATGTATGGACAAAACATTGGTAGTTTGCATGTTTATATGAGGACAAACACGAGTGTTGATATACCGCTCTTCGCCAAGAATCATAGCTTGCACCAGTTGATTACCAGGTATGTGTTGCTTCCTCAATTACAAATTGCTATATGTACGATTTTCCAGAAATAAAACAGAAACAGTGAGTGTAATAAATGACGTTATTACAGTTTAAAGACGACACATCTAAAAGTAAATCGAAAATTAATCGACATTCACCTACACTATGATTCATTCACATCCATGAAAATCCTACTAAGTCAATAACTTCCGAAAGATATGTATTTGCATTATTTGGCCCAATTTGGCATTGAGCTCTCATAATCTTAACTCTTTTCCCAAAGCAATAGATTTTTAGCTTTATATATAATGTGCATTATGTGAAGCTATTTCTACGAAAGATGAATCAATTGAAAAATATTTATTGAATATATTATCTCGTAACTTCTTGCTTTACTAGAAACGAAGAAAGATCACATCATTTTGAGACAGCGAGAAAAGATCTTGCATAAACTACCGTGAAAATATGTCGACAAAACATTTCGTCTAACGAGAAATTATCTCGTTATTACGAGAAATTATAGGCGACATATTGGTGGTCAATAAGTCTAAGGTCAAAGTCACAGAGGTCTGATCATTGAAAACGGTTTCCGATTAATAATTACTAATGTTTGTATTTCTCCTACAACCTTCAAACTTGCAAGGGTATATGGGTTAGGGAGAAGATGACCGCTGTTGTTTTTGAGGACATTAAGTCAAAGATCTATGCAATAGGTCTTGAACTCTGAAAACCGTGTCACCTCAATAATTTCAGAACCATCTAGACAGGACCATCAGCCTCAGTCAGTAGATGATCCCTTTTGATTTTTGTTAATTTACACATGACTGAGTAAATATTTACTCTTATTCATCTAATCTGTTCGTATATTCACATATTGAATAATAAATGATGTCTTCACATTTCTATAACGTCTACAAAGCAGAACGAAGACTATCATTAAAAAAACTGGTAATGTTTTAAAAGTTAATAACTATGAAATTTCAACAGAAGATGAATAATATTGCCCTGGTCTAGATAAGGAAATGTTTACAGGAAAATAAAAGTATGAGTCAATTTAGTTTATGTGAACCAAACTACACCATGATATTATTAATATTTGGGTTTGTAAGTGACCCTACATGCAAATATGTGGGATAATTAAATGGGGGAGAGGGCGTTAGCCGAGATCCCAAATTTATCATACTGCCCCCACATATTTACGTGAAGAGCTACTAACAAATCCTATAATTGATTAGTGTTATTGGCCACTTATTTGTATCCTTGAACGACTTGAAAATCTACTGACCCTCCATAGAAATGTAGGGGTCACCACGAGGTCACCCTTTGTCAAGTGAAAATGCTAGAATCTTTCGGGAGGTAAAACAAAACACTTTAAAGCTACTCCAGATGCAAACAGAATAGGAGTGCTTACAATCGCGTTCTGTAAATAACATTTATAATGATCTATAGTGTCACTAGCATTATCATTCTTAACATAGACACTGAATGAAAAATATTGCGATGCTAAATGGTACGATTTTATCCCATTAGTATAATTTTCGACATCTGAGACGAAGTTTCACTCAAGGATAAAATATGATTATCTATCTATACAAAGTTGTTTGGCAGCCAATTCCAATGTAAATTTATATATCTATAAACAAACCACCTCGGTAGCCTAGTGGTAGTGCGTCCGCTTCGAGTGCGGGAGGTCGGGGGTTGGATCCCCGGCCGCGTCATACCAAAGACGTAAAAAATGGTACTCAGCATTAAGGGGATAGTGCTAGGACTGGTCAGCCCTGTGTCAGTATAATGTGACTGGGCGGGGTATCATGCCACGTGTCTACGGCGTAATATTCAATGAGGAAGCACTATAAAGTTGGGCATTCTGCTTACTGCTACAAGTAGACACCGTCGTTTATATGACTGAAAAAGTGTTGAAAAAAGACGTTAAACCCGAACACACACACGTATCTGTAAACATACATCAACACTGTGTTGTACCCCTGATCCTAAAGGATAACTCTTACTAAAACTACTTACCGTCAGCCTATTTCACTATTATGTTATTGGTAATTATAATTTTCTACTCTTCATTTTCAAAAACAAGAACGTAAAAGGAGAAAACAGCATGGTATATAAAAGCATCATACGGAAGAACAAGTGCCAACTTTCGGAAACTGAATATAGTCTAGCAAATGTAAAAATATAACGAACGTTTCATTTCCTTACTATAAAGATTGTCTTTGAAGGAATGGTAGGTAGCGGTGTTAAGGGTGATATTTCTTTGAATGCAGGAATGTGTTCTGCAGGTATGAAAACAATTCATCAGCTCTTTATATGGATAAACCAACTATATTTGACATATGGACTAAATGGACTTCTTACAAACTCTTAAAAGGAGATTTGTTTTTTCAAAGACAACTTAAATGTTCGGTTATTTGTAAATGTATTTGAACAATTGGTGAATACGTGTTGCTCAAGTTGGTCGTGTTATTTACTTTTTAGTGTGAAATACTTCTGTACTTATATCTTTTTAAGAGAGTGTCACTTTTACATACAGGTACAGGCCATACAGTAAGTATGACACAATTAAATTTTAGGGGTCTAAGTTAACCTAACCATAATCTTTAGTCAGTATATTTAAGTGGTGTGTACCTACTGTATGGAATATTTCATGTGGAAAAGAGTGTTTCCCCTTTTTTAAATCTATGTTAATAACAATGTGGTCTACATTAACAAATTATGGTACTACTCGTTATTGAAAAATGTCAAATATCGCCCTTTAATTCTTTAAGAATGTTATAGAAGTCAGTTGAAATGAATATTTTTCGAAATAATAACTATATTGTATTTGATGTAGACTGCACTTTTGAGACTGGATACTGTAACTGGAACCAAGACAGAAAAGACAATTTTAACTGGTCAAGACAGGCAGGTGAAACGCAAACACCTTATACAGGGCCGTTAGCAGATCATACTACAGGAGATCAAGGTCAATATTGATATATATTTAAAGATATGTTATTCCTAAATATCATGCAAATGTACTTGAATATATAACAATTACTGCACCCTATCTGTTAAAATAAAACATATTTATGTGTATAACAATACGGTTAGCTAGGTTTAAAATACTACCTACTTATAAATATATATATAGGCTAAACACAGTCTGAATATGCAATGCCATTAAAACAGGAAGTGCTGTTTTACGAATGCTGTTATTGGATGTGACATTAACTTGAAATGGCAGCTCTACGTACACAGGTAGCCAAGTTAAACACATTTGATAAGGACTTTCTTGACTTAAATCCTTATCAGATGATAAAATACTTTACTGTCCTCTAATTTTGTATTATAGTTTATGGTTTGGAGTGAATGTAATAATTTTGATAGTGGCTTATATCATTGCTGTAGGAACAATAAAAATATTAAATACAACGACATGCCAATTGAAAGGACCAAGAAAGCCCTGCTAGCAAAACCTTTGAAAAGTCCGTCGGTCCTCTACTCCATGTTTTGTATTATAGTTTATGGTTTGGAATTAATGTAATAATTTTGATAGTGGCTTATATCATTGCTGTAGGAACAATAAAAAAAGTAGTAACGACATGTCAATTGAAAGGACCAAGAAAGCCCTGCTAGCAAAACCTTTGAAAAGTCCGTCGGTAAAGTCTAGTTTTGACACTTTTGAAGTCAAATATTGAAATTACAAATACCCTAAAATTAGAGACTATATCAATACCATTAGTTCATGCACTAATCTTATGATACAAACGTTTCATTTTAGATGGTTATTACATATACATTGATACAAGCTATCCACAGGAGTATGGACATAAAGCGAGACTTATCAGTCCGATGCAGGAACCTGGTCCATATTGTCTGACATTCTGGTATTGTACGTACGGACTTCATATAAACAAACTAAATGTGTATATAAAGACAGATGCTTGTGCGGAAACACTTCTGTTTTCCAAAGAAAATGATACGGAAAGTATGGATTGGAGAAACTCTGAAATAAGCGTTCATTCTGCTTTTGAATATCAGGTTTCTTTTGCTTTAAATTTCCACCTTGTGCGTCACGTTTTAAAATCATTAATGAAATAATGATAATGTTTAAATGTTTCAGTATTGTTTTGAAATTGGCATAAATTGTATCATTGATATATCTTAAGTTGCATTAGTCTATTGCAAACAAATGAATAAAGTTCAAATTTAACTCTCGCCGATGAGCCATTTTTGTTTCCAGAGCTTGCGATTATTATTTTCATATCATCAATAAATAGTTTTAGTGTCTGCGATCCATGTAAAACATACAGTGTTTATCACCCACAGGCAATACTTCTATTGAATATGCTTCTGTTATTGCACTTGTTGTATTATTTAACTAGTTATATCTTCAACTTCATGTTTCTTCATACCTGCTTCAAAATTGTGTTTTTGGTGTTAAAAAGTACATTAACGGGAGGACGATAGATATAAATGTTAAGATGAAAAACGTGGAAACTGCACAGGTCGCCCAACACGACAAAAAAGGTCGCCCAACACGGCAAAAATGAAAATGCTACAGCCTTGTTTGATTGACTCTATTCAAGGTATTGGAAATGCATGGTATAGTGAAATGATTTATTTGGTATTCACAATCCTGAGTACATATTAATTTGATGGCTTATCCAAATGCAGCATTTATAAATGTTTTCCAAAATTTCTTAAACTTTCATCATTTTTAAGTCCAAAACAGATCATTATTGAGGGCGTCTCCGGAAATGGCTACCAAGGTGACATTGCAAATCGATGATGTTTTTTATTGCAAGCTGAATTGTGCCACACCGGTAAGCGAATTCGATATGTGGCAATATTTGTTCACTTTAAATTCCAGTAATTTAATTTAAAATCACATTATATGTATGATAGTTTGTGCCGGTATAAATGTTTTATTCTTAGATAACTGTAATATAATTTACTGTAATATGTAAATGGATCTGTTTCTCATATTATAAATGACAGTTTATCTTTATATATTTGTTCTGATAAAAGCACGTTTAGTACTAACTTGTTTTACTTTTTAGACACAGCAATTAGAATTGTGACACTATCATCATGTCAAACACAGACACCTAATAGAAATTTTACATTAGAAACAACGGCAAAGACAGGTGAAGCAAGACTATCTACAATAATTTATTCAACTACCAGTCAAACGAATGACACAACGATTGCAACAAACAAAACTGTAACTACGTTTGTAATGCCTACGGCAGTGCCAGGAGGAAACCTGTCATCAACGCTAACACATAAAATAAGTTCACCAACAATAAGACACAGTTCAACTGGAAAGTCAACAAGTGAGACAGGACACTTAAATAATGCAACATTGACTGACGTTTCAAATTTCACAGGAACTTGGAAAACAAACTCCGGTTTAACTACTGAGTCAGTAACTATTGCGGAACACTCCGATACATCGACCGAAATTTTAAACACAAAACTGCTATAGAATTCGAGCTCGAGTTCAACTGTTAAGCCAATAACTGTGGCGGACCATTCCGATACAACGACCACATTGCTATGGAAATCAAACTCGAGTTCAACTGTTAAGCCAATAACTGAGATGGGTCACTCCGATAAAACGACCGAACTCTTCATCACCACATCGGTATTGAATAACTCAAGTTTAACTGTTAAGCCAATAACTAACATGGGCCACTCCGATAAAACGACCGAAATCTTCAACATCACATCGGTATTGAATACAAACTCAAGTTCAACTATTAACCCAATAACTAAGGCGGAGCACTCAGATACAGCCAATAAGATAAACACCACACGAGTATGGAATACAGACACTAGTTCAACTGCTAAGCCAGTAACTGAGACGGAATACTACGCTTTAACGACGGCAGAACGTTTTAATACAAACTCGGGTTCAACTGTTAAGCCAGTAACTGAAGCGGAACATTTCAATACTACGAAGGATATTTATTTGAACACCACACAGTTATTGAATACAAAATTGGATGTAACTGTAACATCAATACGAGAGACGGACAATGCCAATATAACGACCGATATGCCAAATACCACATAAGTACGGACCAAAGAATCAGGTACAAGTGTATAACAGTAGAAACTTTATGAAGACAGAACATTGAATTTTAAATAGGAAAAAATCATATATTAAAGTCAAGGCTTTTGATCTTGAGAATTGAGCTTTAAAAAGCAAAGACTTATTGAAGTAGCAACTTGGTTATGGTAATTTAATATTACTGTTGTATATTACACGATATTAGCGTTAAAATCGTCGTAACAACGTTTCTGTGTTTAAGTCGTATGTCTAATGAAAACTGATTTTCTTTCCAGAAATGAAGAAGAGCTCACATAGAGTAGTCTACATTCCAATAATAGATACCATCATCATTTTGGCAATTCTGATAATAATTATTCTGTGTATTTTGATACGGAGGTAAGATACGTCGTTCGCATTCGTATTCTTTTTGTTGTAATTTGAGGTCATCAAAGTAAAACTAAAATCATACTTAAACTGTTTGCAATAATCTACTGTGTTGAAAATATAATTTTGGTTGGTTTGAATAAGCAAAACATATAAAAATTGAATGTCTAAATGTTATTCGATGTACGTTTAAATTCTTAGTTTACATGTTGGCAGATGGAGAAGGCAAAAAGAAAGTATCAGTGATGATGACTTACCTGTCCAACTCTCACCTGACGCTACGCTACCACACGAAAGTGATTATACCGACGGAAGTGATTTTAGAAAACGTGTTTTGTAAAGATGATACAGATAATATTCACAGTCACACTGATCAACAAGAATATGTATTGTGTGAAGATATGCATGTTTATAATCATATGAAGAACGTAACTGATTCCTTTATGGACAGTTCTTATTCGCATTTATACTCTAGTCCTGTAGCCACGGCAACTAAATCATATAGCGATTCAAATATAACTAATTTATATGCTGCAAATAACACAACTCAAAACCAAGCTTTTCTGTCTGCACAACATCATGAATGTGATGACACCTATAACAAATTGCAGACATCACAATTGAATTCAGACAAAGAAGCATTAAAGCAAGAGGATATAGAGATCGACAACGAGTCTGCATACGACAGTATTGTCGCCGGTGGAAAATCTCATGTTAAGAAAACAGACACTTATTCTCATCTGAAAAAAGTAAAAAGGAGCAACGACATAGAACTAGAACTGTCACAGGAGTGACTCATACCACCACCATACGGTCTTGTCACAGAAGAATGGCAACCATAAGAAATCTTAAAAATACTTAGTCTTTGGAGTACTTCATCCTGGGCTTCCACATATAAGTAATACTAGTATAATACTAGTATAGTAATACTAGTAAATATATTAAATCTCTAATATTAGAGATACACTAAAAGTGAATACAAAAAAGTGTCTTACCGACCCATGTTACCACAGAAAAATGTATTTACTTTTTACATAGGACTTATAATAAAAAAGTTATAAAATACCTAAAATATTGAAAATCTAAAAATAGGATTTCTAAAAATAGACTAATTCTTGGAATTTAAGGGGAAGAAACTCAGTACAAAAGTTAAAAAAAGGTTACTTCCCTTTGGCTCTAAGTCAATCAGAATGAGATATAGTGAAAATACATCAAAATTAACATTAAATTCTAGGTAAAAGGGGACACAATTCAAGAAAAAAATAGTGTCAGAGTTATGCACCTTGTGTCACATGATGTGGGTGATGAGGTGGAACATCTATTTTAAGTCTGAATCAAATCCATTCAGTAGTAACTGAGATATAGTGAAAATACATCAAAATTTACCTTAAATTCTAAGTAAAAAGGGGCATAATTCATGAAAAATTGGTGTCAGAGTTATGCACCTTGTGTCACATGATGTGGGTGATGGGGTGGAACATCTATTTTAAGTTTGCATCAAATTCATTTTGTAATAACTGAGATAGAGTGAAAATACATCAAAATCAACCTAAATTTAAAGTAAAAGGGGACATAATTCATAAAAAATTATGTCAGAGTTATGCACCTTATGTCACATGATCTGGGTGATGAGTGGAACAACTATTTTAAGTTTGAATCAAATCCATTTAGTAATAACTGAGATATAGTGAAAATACAACAAAATTAACCTTAAATTCTAAGTAAAAGGGGACATAATTCATGAAAACTTGGTGTCAGAGTTATGCACCTTGTGTCACATGATGTGGGCACATGATGTGGGTGATGAAGTGGAACATCTATTTACAGTTTGAATCAAATCCATTCAGTAGTAACTGAGATATAGTGAAAATACATCAAAATCAACCTTAAATTCTAAGTAAAAAGGGGCATAATTCATAAAAAATTGGTGTCAGAGTTATGCACCTTGTGTCACATGATGTGGGTGATGAGGTGGAACATCTATTTTAAGTTTGAATCAAATCCATTTTCAGTTCGCATTACAAGATGATTACACGGAATATAACACGGATGATAATCATGACTATTTCATTTTGGAGAAAATAGATTGATGCGTAAAACAACTACATAAACATTACATCTATACAGGAACGAGTTTATGCTACTACAAGCAGTTGCACAGGAATGCGTTGTTATGTTAATTGTACAGATGCGTGTGTTGTTTAAGAGCATGTGGTTTTTCATATGTAATGTTATCGATACACTGGTGAAGAGCAGATCATATCGATTGCCATCAGACAAAGTGTCTACCAGATAAATTATATTCTACTCAAAGAATAAAAATTTAGTCGCATGACAACATGTCTGGTGACTAAGGTACATATGATATGACTCTAAGGAAGGGGCGTTGCCATTCAACAGAGATAGTTTTAATGTCCTGTCTTGGATGGCGCTTAACGTACTATTTGTGAGGTTTCTTAAGCATGCGACTCCAGTTAAATTTTCCATTTACTGATTTTCCTTTGTGCCCACTACTTGATGAGCTGAATCATGTATGCCTAAAATGCCACGTAAATTACTTTGTTCAAACTTGTGGTTCTTTTTGCAATACTACGACGAAATGTCGCTGCCCAGATTTTTGTTTACTTTACGAGTTTGTAAATCCATATTTAATCCCCAGTAACAAAACTAGAAAATTGTTTTTTTATCAAATGTAGGCTACAGTTTCATAATTGTTTAGCGGTACGGAGCCTATTTGCTTTTGCTCGTCTGTCAATAAATGAAGAATCATATCTTGTAGAAATGTGTCTTTTTTTACTTTACGCCTTCAAGTGCAAAAAGCACTTATGGGTGGTATACAAACAATCCTTACTGTTTCAACAACTGTAACCCGTGTTACATCAACAACTTTATTCATGACATTTTGCAGACGTTGTTTTTGGAATGTCGCCCTGATTTGGGGCATCTTTTACTGAGTCAGCCCAACATTTGAATTTCTCCGCTCACCTTGTTACTGTCATATATGATAGTTCACTCTGCCAATATGCATTACACGATTCCTGAAAATTTTCATTGACAACGGTTCTTATATAACCACTTTTTCCATTCGCTTTCACACTTCTTTTTCCTACCCTACCATTTGTGCATAAGTATCTATAAGAATAAAATTCCAGGTAAATATTATACGTTGTATGCACGTGTATTGGGTACAACGTGTCGATGGTGAATGGTGTAAATATTGTGTGCTTTACATGTAATACAGTGGCATAACGAGGTCAGTAATTAACAGTCACTGAATGCAGACGAGGCGAATATTCAAGTTTATGGACCTGGCCAAGGTGGCATGCTTTCTCTGCTAGGTAGGCAAGAAAAAATAAATGAAATGAAAAGAGGATATTCAAATTCTTTGCCATGAATATGTTTTTTTATTTTCATCGAATGGTATAAAAATGAAATATGCTTGAGTGACCTAGCCACCAATGAACTTTTTTTTTCACACGACGAGATGAAAACATAAAACCTTATTCATGGTGAAAACTTTAATTTTGAGTTTATTATATAGAGTTCTACACAAATGATAAGAGACGTCTTGTTTAAATTTAAAACAACAATACATTTTCCGTAGAGCCGAAATTTAGTCTTATTTTGGAATTCAGCGGGAAAAACTTTCCCTCTTTTAGCATCCGCAAAGATATCAGAAATGAAAGTGTTGTAAGTCCCGATAATTTCGATTTATTTGTTGCGATTTTATTTTCTGGCGTTTCAAATGATCGGTAATGTCCCTTTGTGGAAGGATATAGGTCCATAATGCTTTATTTTATTTTCTTAAAACGGACGAATCAGCTTTCCAATTAGATGTTATGCGTACTTACATGGATAAAAAAGCACTACTTTTAATATTGCACTTATCAAGTTAGAGTCATAAAGGGAGGTAATAAGAAACAATAGATTCTACAAAACATTCTCGTGTATTAAGCATTATTCAAACATTTGACAAATGTTAAAGAGAGTAATTATCAGAAATAGGATTTAACAAGAAATTAATGTATTTTATCTTCATTACTGAAAATATGGCAGTCACATTTTAAGTAAAGGCACTATGAGCCTTTATAACGGTGTACTCGTATATATACAGTTTAAAATGTACCTTAGGTTGTTGTGATTATTGCAAATTCATGCTTTGACTTGAAATAGTTTGCTTAACTATCCATATATATATTTTTTTTCACTGCAAAGGATGCCAAATTAACCTTTAGCCTGCTTGCAGCAAGTGATTCTGCCTTTGCGACCAGTGCAGACCAAGATCAGTCTGCACTTGCGTGCAGGCTTGATCATGGTCTGCACTGTTCTCTATTCAGTCTGTAAATTTTCTGTGAACGTCCTTTCAAATTTTAATGGTACTACCCAAATTAAATTATAGGCCAGTCCATTTGAGAAATTCAGCTGGATAAGGGTTAAGCCGGTGCTATGGGGCATGGGCAGTGTTGCATTTTCCATTACTGCTCATGAACAGACTCAATCAAACCGAGTCTGCAATTTTCACTGTTTGCCTTGTTCTCGGTGCTTCCGAGGGATCTACTTTCCAGATTTTATTAGCTGCCCAAGAATAATAAAACAGTTCCGAAAAACCGGTAAAAATACAGTAAATACGTCTCACTGCAGTGAAAATATAGAAAAATGTGTTTTACTGCAGTGGAAAATAATCTCAATGAAAATATTAATTAAATTTCCTCAATATTTCAAAATATTTCATCAGAAAATATAGACTAAATCTAAATAGTTTTGAAACAAAAATTAAAATAGAATTAACTGACTTCGATTAGTTTTGAAGCCACACGGAAATAGATCTATTAAACATAATGATAACCATTGCTTTACCTCGGAGAAAATTTGTTATTGATATGAAAGCTAGAAATTGATCGGTTTTGAGTTTGACGAGTTACAAAAATGTTGAAATCCTTATGCTTCATTTAGATCAATGAATGGCAAACAAAATAGATAAACCATCAACGTATCAATTGATCTACATGAAGCAAAGAGATGTTTAACAGTCAGTCAACGTAGCTGAGTGATAAAATACATAGAGAGAAAACAAATGTGTTACGGATATTGCTGCAGACTATATTCCGCGGCCAAACATCACCCGACTAATAGACTTGGAAGACGACGATGATTCAGAGACAGATACGAGTGTCTCGAGAATTATCATTGTAGTACGAAGTGGAACAGACGTGTTATAAATAAATATTTATAAATGAAATTGTATAACGATTAAAACTAATAAAATTGCAGTAAATGAAATAATTTGAAAATAAAAATGTAAGAAAAAAATCAGTGACATATTCGAACCTTTTTGTTTAAATCTCTGTCTACAACCTTGTCGTGGGCTTTATTAAATACAATCTGTTAATGCGAAAAATACGTTATGTTGTACGTTAATACCTGACTACCCGAACAAAATAAACTCGACTAAATCAAGCACGAAACTAAACATTTTCTTTCGAGTTAGGTCGACCATATAAAAGAATAACAATTTAAAACGCCGTAAAGCAGTCAATTGAAATATATGACAATGCGATAGCTATATTTTCACTTCCTTATGCAAATTGTGATATGGAAAATCTAGAGCGTATGAAATTTGTGATTTTGTTATTTACCTGTAATGAATTACTAGGTAAGTTCGATCTTTCACAAATATTTCACAATTTGGTGATTATTTTAATATTCAGCTTAATGGTAATTGTTCGCTATTTAGTGTTCAGATTTGTACAAAACTTTAGAATGATGAATCTGTAGTAATTTCACATGATATGTTTCATTCTGAAACATAATTTTATATTTATATCTGTATATTTATTAATTATTTTGAATTGACGTTCTGACCTTGAACCATTTTGATTTAACAAACACATTGAATTTTCTTCCAACGATGGAATTTGTTTCTGCATTTAATTCAGGAAACAGTTTTGTATCTCTGAATAAAACTGAGTAGGAGTTTAAAGGCATTTATATTCAACTAGGTACAATGTAAATTAATGAGTGCATGATTCAAATTTTTGAACCTCGTAGAGATGGCCGAGGTTGAAATATGTAGTGAAGGCAGTCAAAACTGGAACGGTAAACCATCAAGGTACATTCACCTCAAACTTGCGAAAATGGTAAAAACAGACACGTTTCTCACTATAATCACGTACGTCTCGCCTCATATAATATAAACATATACATCCATTGCAGGAATATATTTGGTAGTCTTTGATATGTGGGCAATCTTAGACATTTTTATATAAAAAATAGCGTTCTAAAATCGAAAAAAAGACAAACGTCGATGTGCTAGATATATGCAAAATATATTAACAAATTATTTTGCTCGCACTACCGTCAACACGGTTTTGCGAAATATTCAATGCTCCTATAATTTTCACAGTATGCTATTTGAATGAGAACGGTAACATTAATGATATAGTATATCGCGCAACTTGCAAAATGTTCAATACAATCAATGTAGTGACTATAGGGATGTCCCTTAATAGGGTCACTGTTTACGCGGTTGTTTATGATTTTCGTTATGATAAACACGTATAAAATATCAAGCATCGTGCTACTTCCTTCTTGATAAAGTAAACCGTATTTAAACCTCAAGTTTCACACAGAAATCATCTGTTTTTCAGATCGTTCTAGTTTAATGTCTACAGTGCCTTTTTCGGATGTTATAAATAAAATAGATATGCTTAACAAATAATACACAAGACAATATTTAAAAGGTTTTAGTGAAGTTATTCTTTTAGTTCTTTTAGTCATAAACACATGTACAGAGCGAAAAGACCAACTTTTCTTCGAGCCAGACTTCCTTCGAGAAGAAAAACAATACGGACAGTCAGTTTTCCTAGTGAAAATTGGCATTTTGAAGAGGAAACCAGAGTAGTTTATTCACCCATTTTAAATTTTATACCGGCAGCAAAAATCAGTAGAAAATACCACGTTTAAAGAAATCTTTTGTAAAGGTCTTTAGATATATACACATTTACTATGTCTAGATAAATACAACAGTGGCATAACATTTTCGTCTCAAGATTTCATTGTTTTTCGGTTATTTTATTTATTATAAATGACACAATTGTTTCTCTTAAAGATGGACATATAGATAAAAATTAAGATCGGTTTCGTCTACATTTCATTTTAGGTGTATTTTGACATTTTGATAAGGAAACTAAAGAAGATTGTCAGTATTGAAGTAAAACTCAATTTTAGTTTGATTAGAAGTACCAGGTAACATCATTATAATGTTAGATTTTACATTGACATATGTCAGAGCTAAATATGACTTTTTCCGGACAACACAACAGTTTGTCTTGATAATTATACATCTATTGCAAATGATATAAGAACATATAAGCGCGAATATTTGATATATATATATTTTTTTTAATTTTAGCCTTATATTTGGGCAACTGTTACTATTTTATCCGTCCGTTTGGAGCTAAAAATCCGATTTTTATCTCAGAAACACTTAACTAACGGAAATTACTTTAGATTTTTCGAAAACAAGTCAAATAAAATGAACGACGTGCCTTTCCTTTCTTGAAAAAAAAACTGCATAAATGAAGACTATGATGAAAAAGTTTTTATGTGTCTAAACATGGTAAAGGAACCAGCAAGGGAATCATTTGGTTAGGCGTATAGTAACGGACAGCACACACTTTTTATACCCCTACAAACATGTTTTTTTCTTTATAGGTGGCGGGGTGGGGTATATGTATATAGGAGTCAGTTTTGTCACGTCGCATCGCGTTCCGAAATTTATATCTCAGTAATTACTAAATGGATTTGATTCAAACGTATCATCCATATCATGTGACACAAGGTCTGTCCCTAATTTTCATGAATTATACCCCTTTTACTTAGAATTTAAGGTTACTTTTGATGCATTTTCACCGGTATTACTGAAATGCGCAATCATAAAATTTAAAGTAATGAATATTTTTTAAAATCCTTTGAACCTTTTATTAAGAATATAATTCTATGTATGTGTGCCAAATTTCAAGAAAGAATATTTATATTTAGTATGGTTTTGAAAAGAAAAGCTTATACGGATGTTGATTTCGCCCGATTCTAAAAGCGCGGAAAACTCAAGTGACAGGAAAAAGTTTCACTATATCATTCTGATTGGCTTAGAGCCAAAGGGAAGTAACCTTTTCAAACTTTTGTACTGAGTTACTTCCCCTTCAGTTCCAAGAATTAGTCTATTTTTAGAATTTCTGTTTTAAGATTTTTGGTTTTTCCAAATTTAAGGCATCATAGGGCGTACAGTTATTATTAGTCCTATGTAAAAAGTGAATGCATTTTTCTGTGGTAACATGCGTCGGTAAGACACTTTTTTGTATTAATTTAAGTGTATCTCTAATATTAGAGGCTTTTATATTTACCTCACCTTTCATCCTGGGCACATATACTTGTATTACTTATATGTGCCGCAGAAGTACGGTGGCAGAGGGATGACATCCGCAACACTTTATTTATATTGTGGCCACAACTTAGTAAATTGTGGCCACAATTTAGTAACTTGAGGCCACAATTTACGAAGTTGTGGCCTCAACTTAGTAAATCGTGGTCAAAATTTAGTAACTTAGTGACCACGACTTATATTCGCCAATCGAAATGATAAAAAAATGGATAGACGGACGGGCAGATGAACAGATTGGATGGTACCTACGTACCTACCTAAAACTTTATTTGTCTGTACTTCCGTCTGTCTATCTATCTTCAATTCCTGTATCACACTTTGCAGTGACGTAGACATTTTTGTGCGTTCATTTTCGTATGGTTGCTGATTTCTGCCATTTTGCGTTATCTACCCGCAACCAACCCTGTCGAGCGAAAACACGAGATTTAACATGTTAAAATGTCGGGACGCAGGTTGAAAACTCTATTTTAGCAGGGACGCGGAGCGAAAACACGATAATTACAAATTACAATTCGCGTTTTAGCCCAATTAAATTACATTTTCACCCCGCGGCCCCGTCGAGCGAAAACACGATAATTAGCAAGTTAAAATGTTGAGAACGCAGGCAGGCCGAAACCCCGCAAGGGCGATTTAGTAACTGGTCTTGGTCTTGGGCGCGGGGCAAAAATACGATAATTAGTACTGCTTAGACGTTTAATAACGAGTTTTCGCCTGGTGACCGCGCCCAGCGAAAACACGTGAAATTTACAAGTTTAAATGGCGGGTGTTCGGGGTGATAACTCGCTATTTAGTGGGGCAAGGAGCAGATACATGATGATTAACAAGATCGCGGGGTGAAATTTGGTAACTGGATGTCGGGGCGCGGTTCGGAAACACTTCGTTTAAGCAGCGCTAATTCTCTTGTTTTCGCTCCCCGCTCGTGACATACCAGCTACTAATTCTCACCCCGTGATCCCGGTAATTATCGTGTTTTCGCTCCGCTTCCCCGCTCAATAGGGAGTTTTCAGCCTGCGTCCCAGCATTTTAACTCGTTAAATCTCGTGTTTTCGCTCGAAAGGTTCGCAGGGGATATCGCAAAATGGCAGAAATCAGCAACCATACGAAATGGTCGCATAAAAATGTCTACGTCTCTGCAAAGGGTAAGACAGGAATGGATTATAGACGACCGGAAGTGCTTACAAATAAATTTTTATATAGGTACGTAGGTACCATCCAATCTATTCATTTTTCCGTCCGTCTATCCATCGTTTTATAGTTTCGATTGGCTGATAAAGGTCGTGGTCACGAGTTAATATATTGTGGCCACAACTTATCAAATTGTGGCCACAAATTACTACGTTGAGGCCACGCTTTACTAAGTTGTGGCCATAATTTACTAACTTGTGGCCACAATTTACGTAGCTGTGGCCACAAGTTACTAAATTGTGGCCACGATTTACTAAGTTGTGGAAACAACTTAGTAACTTGTGGCCACAATTTACTAAGTTGTGGCCACAATATAAATAATGTGTTGCGGATGTCACCTCTATGCCACCGTACAGAAGCCCAGGATGAAATACTCCAAAGACGAGTAAAAACATTTTTTTTTAATATTAAGTTTTTTACTTTTTAGATTATTCTAAGTATTTTTAAAATTTCTTATGGTTGCCATTCTTCTGTGACAAGACCGTATTGTGGGGGTATAAGTCACTCCTGTGACAGTTCAAGTTACACTTGAGAATGACAAGATTGGTATGTGTAAGGGTTAGTTTTGTTTAAACTCCATTACGGATGTACCTAAGTCATTTTGATAAAAAATAAGTGAGAAAGTTGTATTTGACAATTTCAGTTTGAGTAGTGTAGAACTAGGTCATTTCATTTTAATGTTAGAGCTTTTCTAATGTGACCAAATGTGACATGAAACATGTCTATCACGAAGGTATGTGACCCTTTCTTTTCTAGTCTTTTATGCCAGTTTCAGTTTATATTCTTCGACTTATAATCTTAAATGGATCTTGCTATATGTGTAGCAGCTCTGTTACCCATTTTCCACATAAAATTGTTTTCTAAATGTGATTTTTAAATTAATATCAAAACATAGTAATAAAGTTTTAATGCTATAAACTTGATCAATCTTTATTACTCACGAACGACCGCTTGACATAAATTTATTTATTATCACTCAATAGTCGCCTGTTGGATAAATCGCATCACTCAAAAGTTCACGGGCTTTAAATTACTTTAAGTCATATGTCATTCATACTTCACAGTTGATTTAAGATACTTTAATTTTAATTTAAGACTATTAGATAATGCTTTATTCAATACTGGTACAAAACGTAGGAACTCTGATTGCTGAGCAGTAACACAACTGAAATTGGCTTAAAATACACTGTCCATAGCTAATAATATGAAAATTCCCCAGTTCAGAATCATATGTAGGGTGTCCAGTCAAATCTATATATTTTTCTAATGTAATAAGCGTTCTCTTTGCACAGATTTATAAAAAAGTTAACTAGACTAATTCAGACTCGAGTTATCTGTCTTCAGGTGTAATCTTTAGCACAGGTTTCAATGTATACATATGTTTTCGACAATTAATTGACTATAGATCTGTCTTTTTAAATAGTATGATAATAGAATTTGTAAGTATTGATGCATGTATAAGAATACACTTATCATCTGTTAGAAAACTTCATATTTCTAAATCCTGTTATATGGCAGATCTAGTGTACTCTTTAGAAACCTCATATTTTCTCTGTTTATATGCGCTTGAAAACTGACAGATTTCCCATGCTGACATAACTTCTAATTTACTTAGGATGTTCCCGCTCTACTGCGGACTATGTGTTCTGGGAAATATATATAATTGTAACCTACAATCATTTGCTTTTACATGATGCATTCTAGTTTTATTGTTTTGTTTTAATATTTAGTTATTGGTACAGACTCACTTGATTGTAATTTCGATGATGGGCTTTGTAACTGGAGACAGGACACACATGATGACTTTAACTGGACTATTTGGTCAGGAAAAACCCCAACTCCTGACACGGGACCAGACTCTGATCACACATCAGGAGGTAATCAAATGCGGATAAATATTTTAAGGAGTCAAATGCGAAAGGGCTAGCTAAGAGTTAATTCTGTTGAAAATTTAATATCAATTGATATATTGCGATCTTTGGTTTATGGTTTGGTGTAAGAGGTGTTTGATAATAAATTTATATTTATTACATGTAATTAAAAGTATTTAGGTACGATTGGTGGTTTGAACATATTTTTAACTAGGATTTAAAAGAAGCAAGCGCTTGTGATTCACGGATACTATTATCGAGTTCATTCCATAGATTCAGTGATGACGGGACGACAGATTTAGAGTACATTTCAGTACGTTTTGATAGCGTGTCGAAGTCAGAGTTGTTTCTTAAGTTGTATTCGAATCTTCAACAGAGTTGAGAAAAATTTCCCTAGGTATTCTGGCAAGAGATCATTCTGATATTTATAAATCAGATTCAGTTTTTGAATTTTTCTACGATCTGACAAGGAGACCCAACCTATTTCTTGTGTAAGACGTTCTATTGATACGGAACGCGTGAGACCTGTCACTATTCTGGCAGCTTCATATTGAATTTTGTCTAGAGAGTTCTTTTTATATTCCGTGCAACTGTCCCAAACAACAGATGCGTATTCAATAAGAGGTCTTAAGTAAGCAATATAAATTTGATTAAGTGTAACGCGTTTCAGTTGATATTTTAATTGATGCATAGATATGAGCACTTTCGATGCTTATGCCAAAATATTATTGATATGGTCATGCCATTTGCCATTTTTTCGAGATCAGAATTTAACATTTCTTCCACGAGAGGAATGTCGTTGGTAGAAACTGCAAGGGAGCTGTCGTCGGCAAATAGACGAGTACATGTAGTACTTATAAGTGGCTCAGCAATATCATTAACGTAAACTAAAATTAGTAAGGGACCAAGCATTTTTTTGTATCGGAAAATGATTGTCTGACGAATACTTTTTGAGAACGGCCTTTTAAGTAGTTATCAATCCAGCTGAGAATATTGCCCGGAATACTATACTGTCTAAGTTTGAATATTAACTCCTTAGCCAAACTCTATCAAATGCCTTAGATATGTCACAATATACCATACATGCCGGTTGGTTTCGTCAATGGATTTACATTTTTGATTATAGATATCAATAAGTTGGTGGACTGTGGAATGGCCAGGTAGGAAGCCAGACTGATGTTTGTATATAAGGTTGATGGAATGGAGATGATTATATATATTCTTGAACATGATATTCTTTCCATTACTTTACCTAAACAGCTTATTAGGGAAATAAATCTATAGTTGGAAGGCGAAGATTTTTCGCCCTATTTAAAGACTGACATAACATTTGCCAGTTTCCATGGATTCGAATAACTTTGTTCAGATAGTGATCGATTAAATAATACTTTTAACGGGAAACGTACTGACTTTGACGTCTGTCTTAACATTTGGTGGCTTATTTCATCAGGGCCGCTAGCCTTATTAATAGCTGAATTCGATAAAATGTCCGTTATATCTTGTTCTGCTATTACAATGCTGTTGAGAATGCTATTGGTTTTAAGACTGAATTCTGGAAGACCAGTTTGTGTGTTATCAAGCGTTGAAATAGAGACGAAATAGTTATTAAGAAGGTTTGCTTTATCTTCGTTGGAGCTAGTATAATATTGTCATTTAAAAGTGGCGGAATGTAGTCAATATTGCTCGAGTTTTCCTTTACTAACATTCTTACCAATTTCCAGTATTGCCGAGGATTAGAAGAACTGATTTCATTCATCGAGAATTCTAAATTGTTAAAGAATATTTCCTTTGAGTACTTTATCATATTATTAACTTTATTTCGTATTGTTTTGAACTTTAACCAGTCGGAATTTTTACCAGATCTTAATGCGGTTTGTTTTAAACGGCCGCGTTGTCTCGAGGTACGGCGAATTTAAGAGTTGTACCATGGTTTATCGTTAGGCCGTATTGTTACTATACTAGAAGTGATACATGATTCGACTAATTCTAAATATTTTTGGTGAAAAAGGCGAGTTGCATTATCAATTGATCCAGTATATAAAAAAGACCAGTCTGTCTAATATTCTAATTTGTCTTTCTTAGAATAGAAGTATTTGCCATCCACTGTGTATTTGTTTTAACCTCGATGTGAGAAATTAAACATTTTAAATGATGTAGATATGGTAATTTATCACCTTATTCTTAGAAGATTTTCGCTGATAGAACTTCTATATGATTTTTTCAGAGGGATTTTACGTCTATATTGACACGAGTAAAGAAGAAAGGAATAAAAATGCCATACTTATTAGCCCAAAGACGAGTCCTGGACAATACTGCTTCTCGCTCTGGTACTACATGTACGGTGAACATGTAAGAGTACTCGTATTATTTACACAAGTAGGAGGAGATAGAAACCGAGTATCCAGGGTTTCTGGAGAACAGGGACAAAAATGGATTTTACAACAAACATTCATTGATACTGACGAACCGTTCGAGGTAATTGTGTTTATATTCAATACCTAACAGGGATATATTAGAGACTATATATAAACTTTGTTTAGTCACATGAACTTTGCAAAACCTACTTTTAACAAAATGTTAACGCTCACATGTAACAATGGAAGACGCACTGACATGAAACATGGTCTTATTTATTACAAATGAACATAGTGGGTTTCACTGAAAGATAACTGGATGACTTTGACGTACATTTTGCACAGAACTAATATACAATAAAATATGGCTTTTTGGTTCTTAAGGTTGTTTGCTTTTTATATATTTATACAGGAATATGTTTGTGTTTTATATGCCATGCCTTTTTGTTTCGATAACGTGTGTTGGAGATTCACCTAGCGGGGATTACTTTTATTTACACTGCCCCGTGTCTTTGGAACATTGAGGGGTTAAGAATAAGGTTGAGTGCGCACCATAAACAGATCCCCAGTGGTGTTTTTGCAACTGACCGTTCCAAGGCGATGCCCTACTGTGTTCCCTTATTTGTTCGTTTTTTCCTCGTGTGTTATCTTTCTATGTAGGTATGTGTGTTTGTTGTGGTGTGTACGTCTGCATGCTTTGGGGTTCGTTTTCGGGAGGCTGCGTTGTTGGAACATGGAATTCACTGTTTGATATTTGTCCTTGTTTTTTCAAAGAATGTTTTAAGCAAAGAAATATACTGAAGCAACACCTGAGACGCATATGAAATAAGAATAAAAATCTAATACGGACAGCCATTTTAAGACCGCAGAAATCTCACTGACGCTTATCTTTATGAATATATGAAGTAGAAACCTAACGTTTATTCGCTGCAATACGTGGATAATGTAAAACCATAATCATTTTGCATCCACAGTCAAACGGTATGATATTTGGTTTTCTGCAAAGTTTAGTGGTTCTGCACAATGCGTATGTACCTGTACCATCATTGATGCGATAATACAACCAAATGCGTAATAATGCAAAATGCTTACCATCTGTTATTCTTACAAAATAATTATATTTTAACTATCTAAAATGTTGCGAGTAGACATTATATATAGTTAATTGTTAAAACACCCTGACCATTTTGAAATACTAGACATATATGACATATATGACCTTTCTTGATCACAACATGTTATTGATAATACAATGGGGGAATAGTTTCTGGTGAGATCTTTGCAATACATTACTTTTACACCAGCACTATGCAAACAAACATAGCGCATGTAGGTTTTGCAAGACATAACAAAATAAGTGCAGAATCGTTCTTCTTAGATCTGATATCAATACATTTGTAGATTTGTATTTTCGGGCCTCCTAGGCCGAGTGGTTAAGGTCGATGACTTCATTATCACTTGCCGCTCATCGATGTTGGTTTGAGCCTCACTCGATGCACCTGGGGTCTTCCTCCACGATCTAAGCTGGAAAGTTGCAATATGACCTAAAATTGAGTCGATGCTACGTTAAAACCAATAAATAAATAAATAAATTTGTAGTTTGGATTCAACCTGACCTAGTAATTGCTTTCTACTGTTTTTTAAATTCAGATAGTTATTATTGGAAGAGTAAAAAGAAGCGGAGATCATGACCTAGGTGATATAGCGATTGACGATATAGTGATGTTTTCCAGTAATAGATGTCTAGCAGGTCAGTAAACAATTTTATGTCAATTAACATTTGCCTTGTCCGATACATTTAAAATACCTTTATAACTTACTAACAAGGGTGTGTTTGTACAAAATACATTCATTGAATAAAGAGGTTGTATACTAGAAGAAATATAGTAAACACATTATTATGTATTATAGTTACAAATGCGATATGTTTTGCATATTATTGACATGCGTAGTTGCTGTCAGGTTACGTTTTCAATGGAGTACGAGCGTGAATTAACCGCACCTTCGTATGTTACTTAGGATAACACCTGAAAATTGCTGAAGAATACCATACCTTCACATTTTACATATATTTTTCATTTTGCGACTTCAAATATCTTTATCTTCAAATATTAGACCTCTTTCCGTCTTCGTTACCTAAATTTATTAAAATGGTATAAAAATCAATTATATTTTTATGAAAATATCTGTAGATTGTGGCGATCCAGTCCCTGAATTTGGTTTTGCTGACTCAAAAGATATCGCAATAGGATCAAACGTACAAATAGCATGTCAAACTGGTTATAAGATCACAGGAAATCCATCGATTGTTTGCCAGGCAAATGGTACATGGAGTGACAGACCAGTTTGTCATCAAGTAGGTAAGGTGTAGTTGGTTACTTTATAGGATTTATAAGGTAAAATTAATTACAGTGGCTTTCGTTATATCTCATACATTTGGTAATAGACTTAAAACAGGTGCGTAATTAGCAGTAAAAAAGGACATTTCGTGTCATCGTCTGCAACGACATTTGAAAGATTTGCAATAACCCCTTGTCAAACTGTCTGAGTCATTCCGGGGGAAAATTGGTTGTTAACAAGTTGAACATATCTAAAACAACCGTAATCAATTGTTTGTTATTTGTTCACATTGCCATATGTAAGCAGTTCATAATGTATATAGATATATACTAGAGTACAAAGATGCACAATCATGTTTTCAGACTGCGGGATACCAACCTTTTACAGTGAAATAATTGTACAAAAGTTTGAAGGCACTACATATAACATGTCGTTGGTATTGGACTGTTCAGAAGGCTTTACATTGATTGGCAATGCATATATAACTTGTAAGGATGACGGGAACTGGACAACGCAGCCAACTTGCGATATCAACAGTATAAATCTTTGCCATTTTCCGAAACTTTCAGTTTCAACATGTGATTCAGTTTATTAATTCCTTACATGAACTTTGCTTTGAGCATACAAAACAACTTTAGTCACAGGCAGTAGCTTTACATAATTGTTGCAAATCCAATTTCATTACTGAGTCGTCCTGCAAATACGTGTATACAGTGACCTGTAAATACGTAATCTAAAATTCCAAACCTTTCAGTGCTGAATTTATTTCCGGACTTTTCAGAATATATCTTTTTTGTAAAAGAGTTTCTCTTAAGCGGATACAATGTAGCTAGACGGAATTGGATTGCATATTTAATTACCGATAGTCGAAAGGCTCAACAAAATCGAGCTGCTGTCAACTTTTTTGGTTACGTTCTATGGTCCTGAAATTATTTTCACATTATATTTCAGATTGCAGCGACCCGAGTCCAGAATACGGAATTGTTAATAGCACAAGCCTTCAGTACGGTTCGGTTGTCAAAGTAACATGCATTCCTGGTTACCAAATCACTGGAAGATCTCTTATTCTTTGCCAAGCAAATTCTTCATGGACTGACAACCCAGTATGTGACCCGATAGGTAGGTATTTATATTCATTTTGCTAATTAAAATTAAATCGTAAAAAATCGCTGTGTGGCCTCCGTATGTTCTACTGTTATGATCAACGTGACCTTGACCTTTGACATACTGACCTAAAATTCCATACCAGTCATTTACTGGTCTATCCCAAACATCATGCCAAGATCATGGGTCAAAGCATTGTTGAGTTATAATATGGAATCTGTTTTATTTTTCAAGATCTTAGGCCTATGCATTCTGGAATCATCATCCGGAAACCAATTGTTCTACGACCGACTTCTGTAAAATTGTATACCCCCTTTATCAACCTCCCTTGTGATGTCTCATACATTTAGAAATATACTTATAACAGCTTTTTAAATTGCAGTAAAACAAACACTTCATGTCATCATCTGCAACGACATTTGAAAGACTTGCTTTAATCTCTTGTCATACTGTTTGAGTTACTCCGGGGGGAAAATTGGTCGTTAACAAGTTGAGCATATCTAAAGCAAACCATGAAATGTGATCAATTGTTTGATAATGACTCACATCGCTATATGTAAGCAGTTCATAATGTATATAGATATATACTAGAGTGCAAAGATGCACAATCATTTTTTTTCAGACTGCGGAATACCAACTTTTAACAGTGAAATAATTGTACAAAAGTTTGAAGGCACTACATATAACATGTTGCTGGTATTAGGCTGTTCAGAAGGCTTTACATTGATTGGCAATGCATATATAACTTGTAAGGATGACGGGAACTGGAGAACTCAACCAACTTGCCATATCAACAGTATAAATATTTGCCATTTTCCGAAAGTTTCAGTTTCAACATGAGGTTCAGTTTATTAATTCCTTACATGAACTTTACTTTGACCATACAAAACAACTTTAGTCACAGGCAGTAGCTTTACATAATTGTTGCAAATCCAATTCCTTTACTGAGTCGTCCTGCAAATACGTGTATGCAGTGACCTGTTAATCCGTAATTTTCAATTCGCAACCAGTGCTGAATTTACTTACGGACTTTTCAGAATATATCTTTTTTTGTAAAATAGTTCCTTTTAAGCGGATGCAATGAAGCTAGACGGAATTGGATTGCATATGTTATTACCGATAGTGAAAAGGCTTAACAAAATCGAGCTGCTGTCAACTTTCTTGGTTACGTACTATGGTCCTGAAATAATTTTCACATTATATTTCAGATTGCAGCGACCCGAGTCCAGAATATGGAATAGTTAATAGCACAAACATTCAGTACGGTTCGGTTGTCAAAGTAACATGCATTCCTGGTTACAAAATCACTGGAAGATCTCTTATTCTTTGCCAAGCAAATTCTACATGGACTGACAACCCAGTATGTGACCCGATAGGTAGGTATTTATATTCATTTTGCTGAATTAAATCGTAAAAAGATCGCTATGTGGCTTCCGTATGTTCTACTGTTATGGATCAACGTGACCTTGACCTTTGACATACTGACCTAAAATTCCATACCAGTCATTTACTGGTCATTCCCAAACATTATGCCAAGACCATGGGCCAAAGCATTTTTGAGTTATAATATGGAATCTGTTTTATTTTTCAAGATCCTAGGCCTATGCGTTCTGGGATTATCATCCGGAAACCGATTAGTCTACGGCCGACTTCTGCAAAATTGTATACCCCCTTTATCAACCTCCCTTGTGATGTCTCATACATTGAGAAATATACTTATAACAGCTCTTTAATTCGCAGTAAAAACGAACACTTCATGTCATCATCTGCAACGACATTTGAAAGACTTGTTATAATCTCTTGTCATACTGTTTGAGTTACTCCGGGGGAAAATTGGTCGTTAACAAGTTGAACATATCTAAAGCAAACCATGAAATGCGATCAATTGTTTGTTAATGATTCACATCGCTACGTGTATGAAGTTCATAATGTATATAGATATAAACTAGAGTATAACGAAGCATAGTCCTTTTTCAAACTGCGGGACACCAACCTTTCAGTGAAATTGTTGTAACAAAAGTTGAAGGCACTTCATATAACATGTCGCTGATAGTGGACTGTGCAGAAGGCTTTACATTGACTGGCAATGCATATACAGATCAGCTCACGCGGAAAACCCACTTTCCGTTTTTCCTCGAAGGAAAAATCTTGCATAGCGAGGAATTCCTCCGAGTACTGCCTAATTCTGACTCGGAGTACCGACTGTTATAGTTTTATTACTTAAGCGGAATTTCGTCGAGTCACTCCGAGAAATTACTTGACGGAACTCCGAGTCGAAATTATACAGGTAACACTATAATGATTTCCGGTATTTTATGGCCACTCCGCGCGACTCCGAGTCTGTAATAAACAATAAATCGGTCATTTCGAGTGCCGCGAGATGATTCGACGAAACTTCGAGGCAGTATTTCATTACTTGGACGGCTTGTTTTTGTATAATTAGCTTGTTCTTTTAATTGAATGTATGAAACTGTTGTGATTTTTTTTTATATTGAAATAGTTTCTGACCATGCGTATTAGATTAAGAAGTATATTTGTGTATAAAAACTAAATTATTAATCATACGAAATTAAACAAACTTTCAAATCACCGCAGTTAAAGGCAAGTGATTTGTTAAATTTTGATATTTAGATAATTTCTGACATTGCAAATTAAATTTAGGAAAAAAGTCCTGTAATAATTTATGCACTAAATTAAGAATAATTTATAAATAGATAAACGTTAAAATAACACACGCTAAAAGTAAATTGTTTAGTATGATATTCAAAATACATGCAAATTAGATTTAGAAGTAAATTTATGTAGAATGGACTAAATTATTAATCATATATAATTTAACAAAGTTCCAAATGAGCGCCGTTAAAGGAAACTGCTTTGTTAAATTTTGATATAAAAATAATTTCTGACTTTGCGAATTTATTTTAGAAATAAAGTCGTGAAAATGTACTAAATTATGAATAATTTATAACTAGATAAACTTTTAGAATACGCCCGCTAGAAAAGTAAAATGTTAAGTATTAAGAATTATATAAAACTAAACACAGTTTCAAATAACTGCCTAACTAGGAGAAATGATTAATTTTCATTATGAAAATGGTATTTCTTTTATTCATTTGGAAGGAATTATAAATAGGATAAAAATACTATTGCCGTATCCACTCAAAAAGTGATAAAATACCATAAGTAAACAGAAAAATTTGGTTTATTTAAAGTACGATAAAAAATACTTCAGTATTATTTTTATTTACAAATTCTGTGTTATTTCGCTTATCTTTGAAATCTATCCTCGAAGTTACTCGAAGGCCCATTTAAATTTGTATAGGTAACTAATTATTCGTCTCGGACTCACATGAAGGAATTCCGTCAAGTGACTCGGAAACAAAAGAAACCAATATAGGTGTGTATTCCGCTAATTGAATTTCATCTCGAGTCACTTCGAGGATTTCCTTCGAGTGACTTCACATAAATATTCGGAGTCAGATAGCAAAATTCCTTGACGGAAAATGGCTGACTCGAAGAAACTTCGAGTCGGAGCCTTGGTACTCGTTTTGGCCATCCTCCGAGGATCGAGTAGAATGGGTTTTCCGCGTGAGCTGATCTGTATGACTTGTCAGGATGACAGGAACTTATGGAACGCCGCACCTGTCTTATGTCGGGACATTTCATGTTATCATGTCAGAGCGTGATGTTAACTTGTCTAAACAGTGTCTTATTATGTTAAAAAGTTCTGTTATTATGTAAAATTATGGTGTAAACTTGTCGAAACAGTGTTTTATTATACTGACAAGTCATGTTATCTTGTCAATGCGTGGTGTTAACTTGTCGAAGCAGCGTTTTATTATGTTGAAAAGCTATGTTATTATGTCAAGTTCTGATGTTAACTTGTCCAAAAAGTGTCTTATTATGTTCACTTGCCATGTTATTATGTCAAAGTATGATCTTGTTTGCAGAGTGTGTTATTATGTTAAAAAGCTATGATATCTTGTTAAAGTATCGTGTGATCTTGTCTACAGAGCGTGTTGTTATTTTAAAAATATTGGTTATTTTGTTAAAGTACCGTGTGATTTTGTCTACCGAACGAGCTATTATGTTAAAAAGCTATGTTATCTTGTCAAAGTGTTGTGTTAACCTGTCAAAACAGTGTCTTATTATGTTAAAATGCTATGTTATCATGTGAAAGTGCGATGTTATCATGTCAAAATGTGGTGTTAACTTGTCGAAACAGTGTCTTACTATGTTAAATGCTATATTGTTATGTCCAAGTACCATGTGATCTTGTCTACAGAGCGTGTTATTATAAAACGTTATGTTATCATGTCAAGGTACCGTGTGATCTTGTCTACCGAGCGGGTTATTATGTTAAAAAGCCATGTTATCTTGTCAAAGTGCGGTGTTAACTTGTCAAAACAGTGTTTTATTATGTTAATACGTTTTATTATTATATCAAAGTGTGATGTTAACTTGTCCAGATAGTGTCTTATTATATTAATTAGGCATGGTATCTTGTCAAAGTGTTGTGTTTACTTGTCAAAACAGTGTCTTATTATGTTAAATGCTATGTTATTATGTCAAAATACCATGTGATCTTGTCTACCGAACGTGCTATTATGTTAAAAAGCTATGTTTTCTTGTCATAGTTTTGTGTTAACTTGTCAAAACTGTGTCTTATTATGTTAAATGCTATGTTATTATGTAAAAATACCATGTGATCTTGTCTACCGAGCGTGCTGTTATGTTAAAAAGCTATGTTATCTTGTCAAAGTGTTGTGTTAACTTGTCAAAACTGTGTCTTATTATGTTGATATGCTAAGCTATCATGTCAAAGAGTGATGTTAACTTGTCCAAATAATATCTTATTATGTTAACTAGTCATGTTATTATGTCAAAATGTTTTGACAGGGTAACATCACACTTTGAGAAGATAACATGACTAGTTAACATAAAAGTAATAAGACACTGCTTTGATAAGTTAACACCATACTTTGACATGATAACATTGTTTTGTAACATAATAAGACACTGTTTTGACAAGTTAAGACTACACTCTGATATGATAACATGAAATGTCCCGACATAAGACAGCTGCGGCGTTCCATAGGAACTGGACAAGGCAACCAACTTGCGATATCAACAGTATAAATCTTTGCCATATCCCGAAACATTTCAGTTTTAAGCATGTGATTCAATTAGTTAATTCCCTAATTCCCTGCATTAACTTTGCTTTTAATAACAAAACAACTTTATTCACAGGCTGAAGCTTTATATTATTTTTGCAAATCGAATTCCTTTACTGAGCCATCCTGCAAATGTGTCTCAGCAGTGACCTGTGAATTTGTTATCTTCAATTCCCAACCTCTCAGTATTGAATGTACTTCAGGTCCTTTCAGACTATGTCCTTTTTGTAAAGTTCTAATAGGCCGGAACTATGAAGCAAGACGGAATTGGCTTGCATAACTTATAACCTGTCGTTAATTAAAGCTCAACAAAATCGAGCTGCTGTCAACTTTCTCGGTTACATTCAATGCTTCCAATGATTTTTTCTGATACATATGAATAATAATATGGTACAATTCAGTTCTGTTAAAAATATTCATGAAGTTAAAAAAACATATTAATTTTGGTTCAAACTTGAAATAGTTGCAGTACATCATTTCTCGCATCATATGATAAATTACAATATCTTATATTAGCCTATACATGATTCATTACTCTGGCAGAAATATTATATGAATAATTATTATGCCCCTTTATAAATGGCCCACAAGATTTCCCGACATGCATTCGATTAAATATATCTGCCATTAACTTAAAAGACATTTCTGTCCTTAGGTATGTACGGAATCCTGTTTCCACCATCGACTTTTCGACTAGACAGATACGCGAAAACTTGAAATTAAGCATCTAATTTCAAAGTTTCGTGCTATAAATTTACCGCGAAAAGTCGAAATCTTGAAGTTTTTGACCCGACAATTGTCGTGTCAACGTTAACTTTTCGACCTAGAATCAAGCGCGAAAAGTAGAAATTAAGAGAGCTAAATTTAACTTCTCATGCTACGATATTTCCTCGAAAAGTTCAAAAGTCGATGTTTGTAACGCGACAATTGTCGTACAAACGTCAACTTTTCGACTGAATTTGTAGTTCGAAAAGTATATTTAAGTCTTAACTTCTACTTTTCGTGCCAGTTCTTTGGCCTATAATTTCGCGATATTATTGCTTAAATTCCGACTTTTCGGTCTAGGGTTAGGGTTAAGGTTAGTTAGTTAGTGTACGTTGACACTTTTGCTGTGTATTTTCAACTTATCAAATTCTGACACATCAACATAAAACAGAAATGTATAATGCAAAAGTGATGCTTGGATTTAAGGTACTGGACCCGTATTAGAGTACCTCCTTTTTGAGGAGTATTCAATTCCTACCTTAAACCTACTTTGACTGCAATTTTCAGTAGGTGGGGGTGGGGGGGGGGGGGCGCGTAGGTTCAAACTGGGACCAAATTTTTTTCTCCATAGTTTCGTTTTTTTCTAGTAAGTGTTTACTTCTTTCAATACTTATTATGGATGTATTGTACAAAAGTGGAAACATTTTATTTTATAAGCGATTTCTTGCTGTTCAATGTGGAATTACCTCTGAATCAGGAGGGGTAGAGTTAGAAATCTTTAAAAATACTGAGTAACATGCGGTAAAAGTTTTCTATTTTGCCTTCATTCTTTAGACTACATATTATGGAAGAAATGCAGGTAGGTTTTGCTTATGCCCCAAGATTATTTTTGAATGAAGTGAGCAAAAATCAAAACAGACCCACAGGATTCGACCTTAATTTTTCAATGTTGGAGTTAGAATCTGTCTCATCAAATCTGTTTACTTGACGCACCCTAGAAAAAATGATATTTACAGTTTTATTTTGTATTTTATTATTGTTAAACAGTAGTTTGATGTTTCTTTAATAAAAAATAATGCTGTAATGAATTCTCTAAAAACGTTTTAGATAATGGCCATCACATTGAAATTTGTCTCCACTTGAGCTTGAGGAAATACCATAAATTATACAAAATTTACAAAAAAACGGCACGGTAAAAATTATTTAAAATTTGCAACACAGTGCGAAACATGGTCAACTTTAAAAATATACCAAGCAAATGCCATTTTTTAAACATTACTATTAAGGGTCCAATACCTTAAATGAAGTTTAGGTAGGTTTTTATCTCAACGAACAAACATTATTATTATAATAATATAAAATTCAGTACGTCTGTGGTGTTTGAACACTTCCCTTGACAATCCCATTGACAGCCTTTTTAAGTGCCTATTATCCGAAAATGTAGTTTCAGGCCCACCTAAAAAGCCAAACGTTTCCGTATAGAATCTTGTATTTCCGTGACCATTCGTAGGTTCCGGGTCCGGGTCCAGTGTCCGGGAATTAGCCATAATCCCGGTTGTAGTGTAGTGACATCAAACCCGGTAAATTAGTCCTAGAGCGAAAAGTCGAAATTTAAGCGATAATATCACGAAAATATCGGCCAAAGTCTTGGTGGAAAAGTTGAAGAGGCCAATTAATTTCAACATCGTGCGCTAGATTATGGGTCGACAAGTTGATGTTTGCATGACAATTCTCTGGTCAAAAATTTCAAGATTTCTACTTTTGGCGGGACATCTTTGTGTGAGAAGTTGAAGTTAAGGCTTTTAAATTTCTACTTTTCGCGCTTGATTCTAGATCGTAAACTTGACGTTTGCATAACAATTGTCACGTCAAAAGCTTCAAGTTTTCGACTTTCCGCGGTAAATTTTTAACGCGAAAAGTTAATGCTTAATTTCAAGATTTTGCGTATCTGTCTGGTCGAAAAGTCGATGGTGGAAACAATATCCCGTAGGTATGTTTAACATCATTATTTTTGTTTGTTTGATTCGGGTTTAACGCCGTGTTTCAGCATTATTTCAGTTATGCAACGGCAGGCAGTTAACCTAACCCTGTACCAGTACAAACCTGCAAGTAACTGCCAATTTCCCTATATGAATTACGTCAGACACAATGCTTATTTCAAATTGTCATGGAGAACATACGCCTCGCCCGGGGATCGAACCCACGACCCCGCGATCCTTAGATCTGCACTCTATCTACTGAGCTAAGCGGGCGGGCTAACATCATTTATGACCTTACTGTAGCCATTGTGTTTAAATGAAAGAAGCATACCAAATATTATCTCGGAAAGGTACATAAATTCAGTGAGAAGTTATACTGAAACGCTCACTAGAACTAGGGGCAAATTTAACTGGTATTTATTATCACAACAAGATGTCGAAAGAAATAAAAAAAAAACATGAATAAAACGACGTTAAGATTCAGTTATCCCACCTGATCAATTAAATGTTAAAAAGTATCTATATAAAAACCCTGGAATGAAAATGAACAAATAAAGAATGGTCGTTTATTTTTGCGCGAGTTCATTTAAATAAATGAATATGGAAGATTTCTTTTAGCTTTTAAATAAGTATATATAAAATTCTCACAAAGAAATTTTCAAATGTTATTAATCTACATGCTTTTAAATAATAGTATCAGTACTAGATAAGAGATACACCTAAATAGACATGCTACTGATATTTGTTAATTTTATGACTTGTGCAACGTACACATTAAAAAGAACAGTGTCAGTACTAGATAAGAGATATACCTAAATAAACATACTACTGATATTTGATAATTTTATGACTTTTGCAACGCACACATTAAAAAAACAGTACTATGTCTAAGTAAATAACCATGTATTAATCGCAAAGCCTTAATAATGCAAATCGCTAAGCGGGAAATCGTGAAAAAAGAAAGACACAACTATTCTCTGCTCACTGTATTTCAGAAGAAGGTAAAAAATAAACTGATAAGTTATTTTATATCAAACCAGTTTGCTTTTGATTTTCATTTTACAGACTCAGAAACCAGCGCCATGGTTGCTGTTTATGTTACGATTCCACTCATTGTAGTTGTTCTTGCTGTCCTGCTAACAGTAAATATTTTGAGGTAGGTTGTCATGTTTACTTAGTATACGCTATCATATTTTATTATTGTTTAAAACCTTTCACAGGCTATATTTTGTACTTTAACACATTTTAACATCTTCAGTTAAGCTGACATTTTCAACATTTTAGCAGAAACAACAATAAATCAATATTTCTCAGTCAAGTCGTTTAAAATCTATTGGTTCGTCAATACGTTAGAATTCGATTGTTCTAAAATTAGATATACGTAATGTAATCAATGTTCAGCATATTCTTTTATTTCTTGATGTAATATTTTATCTGGAAAACTCCAAAGGTCCCAACTGACGTAAATTAATGCTTTTAGCGTTTTTACATCAACAAGTACTGGTTCGAGTCGTAAATTCGGCCAGGTCGTAAATATTCGGCCACCCACTTTAAAGCTTGTTTTCGAGCCAGATGCTTGAGAACGCATCACAAGCACTTGCGTTAGCAACAAAGTCGGCAAAAAACAACAAGTTGAGGTGAGTAGAAAAAAAATTGTCCTTCCCTAAAGTTGTGTACTCTAAATAGCAAATAGTTTGTCTCGCGGGTCGCGTGACGTCATTGCACGCGCTCGTTTGTGCTGAGTCCCGGCAAGGGTTAATTCAAATCTAAACGAAAAGTGACTAGAACAGCAGTTTTATGCTGGAATGTATGATAAACAGTGACGTAAAAATTAAACTACGTCATGCTGGTGTGACAGGTGCTTTTTAAATCTCTGTTGGCAAATATTTCCCACGAGGTATGCTATTGGAAATTGATTGCAGTTTGTTGAGAAAGGAACAATTTTGGCTGTAGCATCGATTCATTTCCAAGAAAATGTTGAAAATACAACCAACTTAATGTTTAAAAAGTGGCCGAATATTTACAACCTCTAGAAGGTAAAATGTGGAGGCTAAACCTGTCTGTTATTTTAAGCACGGTTGTATTGTTTACCATATGTAAACGGCCGTTAATGATAATAATTAATGTTGCTTGTATCAAAGCACATATGGTAAAAATTTTGTACAAATCGATTGTAAAACGAAAGAAATATTTATGAAAAACCGCAAAAAGTGGCCGAAATTACGACTCGAACCAGTAGTGACAACATTTGCCCAAACGTTTTCATTTATTTACATCAATTGTAGAGAAGGTCCTTTCCAATTATCGTTAAGTTTGAATACAACTCCCTAATTGAGCAACCACTATTTGCATCTAAGTAAGGTAATTCTTAGGACTGCGGTCATATTCTACTCTCAACACTTTGTCAAACACTTTGCATCTTTTTCTAAGTGAAAGTCTGATGACACAAATCGTGCTTTGTTAAGTTAGCATACCGGTAATATTCAATTATTTCATCTATGATATACAGTTTATCGTAATAAGTAATATAACAAGAACTCGTTATTACGAAATGCCCCCCTTGGTGCATTCAGTAACAGCACTAGAAACAGAAATTATTTGGTCACTGCATTGGACGATTGACGTACTGGCCTCAAATCAATAATTATACCAGTCATTTACCAGTCTTAAGTGACCCCGTATCAAATGTGATC
>NW_026461684.1:0-75892 GCF_021730395.1 Mercenaria mercenaria | reverse complement strand
AAAATATTATCTTTTAAACGAACAAAATTTTCTTGACGGGTCAACAAACATCTTAAACGAAACAAAATTTTTTTTCTTGAGCCCTCAACACTTATCTTGAGCGATCAACATATTTTCTTGAGCGATTTAACATCTTATTCGAGCGTCAAATTATTTGAAACGATCAAACATCTTATTTCGTGCGCAAAGACATCTTACTTGGGGGCGTTTAACATCTTATTTTCGAGCGATCAAAAAATTATCTTGAGCGATCAAAATCTTTATCTCGAGCGATCAACATATTTTCTTGAGCGTCAAATCTTATTCAGCGATCAAAATTTAAACTTGACGATCAAAATCTTATCTTTTGCGATCAAAAATTTATTCGAGGCACGACATTTTTATTTTTTATATAAAAAGGCCCCTTTTTATGTGCATTTAGGTCATCCGTAAAAAAATACGGGCAAGTTGTTAATTAGGGTTCCCCCCAATTCCCCGGGTTATTTAAACTTCCCCCCAAAATACATTAAAGTTTATACATCAAATTGGGAAAGCAATGCATTTTAATTGGTCATTTTCCCATTTCAAAAACAAATGAACATAACCAATGTGCATACTGCATGTTTTGAAAAAAGAACAAATTTCAGTTTGAGGGTAAAATTCCCCGCAGAAAATTTGATGAAAAAATTAAGGGAAAACAAGGAAAACGTTTTTTAAAAAATGACAAGTATGGGGAAACCCCCGAGAGCCCAAATTTATTTCCGTTTCCCCCCACTTCTGACTTTTAACTTTTGCACTTCTCACTTCCCCCTTCTTGACTTCCAAATTCCTACTTCTAACTTCCGCACTTTTGGGCTTCTAAAAATTTCCCGACTTTTTTACTTCCAACTTCCTGACTTTCCCACTTTGATTTCAAACTTCCCCACTTCTTTCTTCCGACTTCTTTCTTCTTACTTCCCCCTTCTACTTCCGCACTTTTTGACTTCTAACTTCCGCCCTTCTAACCTTTTAGACTTTACTTTGATTTCCAAAAATTTCCCCACTTTTTGACTTTTTGTTCTTACTTTCCCCCTTCTAACTTCCGCACCTTTTTTGACTTCTAAAAATTCCGCCCCTTCCCGACTTTTAACTTCCCGCCTTTTTGACTTCCCGATTTCCAACTTCCACCCTCTTACTTCCGACTCTTGACTTCTTACTTTCCCCCTTTTAACTATTTGCACTTCTGACTTCTAACTTCTAACTTCCACACTTTTAACTTTCCCGACTTCCGATTCCAACTTCCCCCAATTTTTGACTGCCAAAATTTCCCTTTTTGGGAAATCGGAAATAAAAGTGTGGAAGTCGGAAATAAAAAGTCAGGGAAAACTTTGGGAAATCAAAGGGGCAGAAGTTTTAAAATCAAAAGTTTCGAAAGTTAGAAGCAGGAAGTTTAAAAAGTCAAAAAAACGGGAAATGAGAAGTGTGGAAGTGGAAAACAGAAGTCGAAAATCGGGGGGGGTTGGGAATTTAGAATTTTCGGAAGTCCAAAAGTGTGAAGTTAGAATAAGGGAAATAGGAATTAAGGGAAATTGGGGAATGAGAAGTGCAAAAGTTAGAAGGTCAGAAGTGGGGAAATCGGAAATCAATTGTCCCTCCAGGGCTTTCCCTACCCAAACCCCACCCCTACTATTTTTTTTTTCAAGGACTTAAAAAATTTTTTTCTTTTCAAACATCACTGATTTTTTGGGTGCCTTTATTTTTTCAGTTTCCGTATTTAAAAGTTAAAACCCCGCAAAACCCGTGAAACGGTTAAAGTATAATCTAAATAAAAAAAAAAAACGGGTTTGGGGCCGTTCCTTTTTACTAAAGATCTTAACACACAAAAGTCCTTAAAAGATATTGATAAGATGACCGAGAAAAAGAAATTTTTTGAATCGCCCCCCCAGATAATAGTTGATCGCTCAAAATAAAATGTTGATAGCCGAAATAAGTTTTTATCGTCAAGAAAAATATGTTGCTCGTAAAAAAAAAAATGTTTTATCGGGTCAAGATAAGATGGGCGTGCGCACGAAAATAAGTTTTCCCATCGCTCAAAAAATATGGGTTTATCGCTCGAGATAAGATGGTTTGTCAAAGGGTAATATGTTTATCGTCAAGTGATACTGATCGCTCAAGTAATATGTTTATCGCTCGAGATAAGATGTTTTATCGCTCAAGATAAATGTCCGGGGACCCCGAGATAAGATGGTTTGGGTCGCTCAAAATAAGATTTGATCGTAAAATAATATGTTGATTGCTCAAGAAATATGTTGATCGCTCGAGAAAAATGTTGATCGCTAAAAATAAAAATGTCGTGCGCAGAAATAAGATGTTGACGCTCAAGAAAATATGTTTATCGTCGGGGATTTAAAAATTGATCGCTCCCAGATTAAAATGTTTATCGCTGAAAATTAAAAATGTCGTGCCCCACCCAGAATAAGAGTTTATCCTCAAAATAAGGGGTTCCCTGCGCACGAAATAAGTTGTTGATCGCTCAAGATAAGATGTTTATCGCTCAAATAATATTTTGATCGCCCCAGATAAATTTGATCGCTCAAGGGTAAAAATGTGTGCCCCACGAGATAAGATGTTGATCGCTCAAGAAATTTTTAAACCAAAAAAATTTAAATTTCATGTCCCCAAACCTACCACCGTAAAAAACAAACTTTCTTTTTTTTTCTTTTTTTTTTCATATTGAAAAAGCCCATGTCTTATTTTTAAGTTGATAACTGTTTAATCGAAAAATTTTCTGTTTTTTGGGGGGTAAGAATTTGCTAAGGGGCCCCAAAATTTTAAAAAAGCGGGCTAAGTAACGGAAAATTTTGCTGCAAAGCTAATGTTTGTCTAAGGTTTATGAAACATTAATATTCTGGGGGCGACTATTTTTAAATTTTAAAATTCCATAATTTTTTCTTGCAGTGTATTCAAATTGGTTTTGCCTAACTTGGAAAACCCGGGAATTTTCTTTTAGCTAGAAATAAATGATTTATTATGGCAAATTTTAAAAATGGAAAAGGATTCAGCCAAATTAGCTATCATAAAATTTTAAAAAATTTAATCAAAAAAAAGGATCAGGGAAAAAGGGTTTTTTCATCAATCAAAAATTTTTTAAACATCGAAACAACATTGTGAAGGTGAGGAAAACATATAAAGGAAAAATTTTTTGGGTTTAATATTTGACGACCGCGAAAAAAAGGAATTTGAAGTATTAAAGTATAGAAATTTATGTTTTTTTTAGATGTGGTTTACTAAAATCTACATAAAGGCAATGAAACAAGATAAAGAGGATAAAGCAGTGATTAGCATCCCGGGGCAAGAATCAGGTCCTTTTTGGGTTTGGGGGATTCTTGGGACAATATGAAATTGGGAAAAGAAAAAAGGGCCCTCAGTGTAAATATATTAAATGGTGGGAAAATAAATCTCCTACTTACAAAAAAGGGGAAAACCCCGTCCCCCATTTATTGGGGAAAGCAGTAAAACCCAAAAACGCTACGGGAAAAATATCGGGAAAGTGGTTTTAAAATTTTTTTAAAAAGGTATGTAATATCAGGGCATTTTAAAGGTATGTTTTTATTGTGACACCTTTAAAAAAAAATGGGGGCAGGGCATTTTTTGTTTGGGTTTTTTTCATGTTTTGTCCCCTTTATCGGGGGAGACAATTTTGGGTTTCCCCCGTAAAATGTCAGTTTTCCCCAGTTTTTTTGCTTTTTTTTGCTTTGGGGGGGGGGGGGGGGGTAAAAATGTAAATTTCTTTTTTTACGATTTTTAAAAATTTTTCGACATTTTTAAAAAATTGTTTGGTTTTTAAATTTAATTTTTTTCAGCCAAAAGTTTCAGAACTGCCCTTTAATTTACCCTGGCCAAATTTTTTTACAAATAATATCTACGCAATGATGGCCTACAAAATGTAGGCCCGATATTTGTGCCCAAATTTTTCAACGGTTAACCCTCTGTGGAAAAAACAAACGCGTTATGAAAGTAAAAAGGATTTAAAATGTAATTTTTGATAGAAAGAGACAAAAAACACATCTCTTAAATTGTAATGTTTTTCCGGGGGACGGTTTCGAGTGACCTAGGGTGTTCCTTTCAGAAAAGAAAGGGGAAAATTTTTTAAACAAGTGACCCCATATTGCAGTGGTAGAAAAATTCCCCAACGTTTGAAGGGTTTGGTTTAAAGTCCTTCCCTTTTTGGGGTTTTTTAATAGTGTAAATAAAAGATAAAATACTTCACGGCCCTTTTTGAAGTAAGAAACAAAAACTATTTTACTTAAAATTTCAAAAGTGAACATAAACCCACAAGCATGATCTTGTACCGAACATTGTCTCATCATGGCTAAAATATGGGTGCAGTTAAAACGATATTCAATTTAGCAGCTGAAGTTACGGAACGGGAAAAAATTTTTTTGATTTCAATATGACATTGACCTTTTACCGACGCTTACATTGGTTTTGTCCAGGGAAAATAGTCTAATCTTTGGGGAAAATTCTATGTAGTAATTTTGAAAATCCTTTCCCGTGAATGAAAAGGTATTAGGGAAAACATTTTTTAAATTTTGGGATTTTAAAAAACGATATTGACTTTTTAAAATGACAAACATGAAACGTTTTTGTTGAATATTGCTCATCATGGGGAACATTTGTTTGTGGGAAATATGATAAACCATATGCATATAAAAAATTATGGGCCCTTTAATAGTAACCTTAGCCTTTAAATTTACAAGCATAAGTCATATACATGCAAAATTTCATTATTTCCCTCTATCTATATCTAATTTTTTTTGAACCAACCCTTTAACCCTCTTTCTTAGTTAAATTTCAGCATTTATCCCTTTCTGACGGGAGTGAAAGGACGGACAAAACACGGGGGACGGCAAAAAACGGGTGGGGGGGGACATTCCCCTGGGAGTGGGTAAAAAACGGACGGGTAGAAAGACGGGTGGGGGGGAGGGCATTCCCCTGGTAGGGCAAAAGAACGGCGGGGAGGGAAAAACACGGGGAGGGCATTTTCCCCTGGTATTTGATAATGAACGGACGGGCCCCAAAGACGGACGGGCGGACGGGATTCCCACTTGTCTAATATGACAAAATAGAAGAAAACCTAAATATTTCCATTTACTACGATTGGTGTTATTTTTACTATCTTCATTGCCAGAGGGAATAAACTTAATCCTACACAAAAATGGGCAAGGTTTTCTACCAATTATCACACCCTTTTACTCGCCTAAAAAACCCTTTCCTTTTTTGATATTTTTTTATTTTCCCGAAAAATGTTCGTTTGAAAGTTAGAAATTGGGAGTGGAACAGTTAACACCATTAAATTTTTTTCTACAAAAAACCCTTTTAAAGGGACCCAAATTTGTAGGTTTTCCTTGCGGGAATTGCAAAAGTGGCTTAACCAATGTCGTGATGTTAAGCGTTTTTTTTAAGTAAAACACCTGACAAAAAGATGCTTTAAAATTTATAAATTTTAAAAATTTGTTTTAAATTGTATCATTATTTTTTTCCACCCTTTACGATTCCCTTACGTTGCATGAGGGGGTTACCCAAATTTTTTCCCCCATTTATTCTAATTTTATGAATGGGCGGAGAGTAAAGGTTCCCACTGAAAATTCCCCGAATTAGGGACTTTTTTTTGAAAAGTTTGGATTTATTATTTTATTTCATTGCATTATTATAAAGAAACATTTATTTGGGAAAAACCAAACCCCTTTTTTTTTTGCCCTTTTTATGGTAAATTAAAAAGGGTCAAGTTAAGTCAAGTCCATTGAAATAAATTAATTTAATTTTGACCTTCAGATCAAGGTTTATGTATTAAAGGCCAATAAATTTATTTTAGACAAATTTTTAGTTAAAAGTTTTTCTTTTTTATCGAATAATTTCCCATATCAAGTATTTCAATAATTTTATAAACTTTTTTAAAATAACGCAATGATAGTTTTAGAATAGAAGTGAAAAGCCCTCTGGAAGAACTTTCATTTTAAAAATTCTTATTTTTAAAAATTATTAAATTTTATATAAAGGGGCTATGGTGTTTTCAAACCCCTTTTAAAAAAAATGTTTTAATAAAGGGAAATTGTAACAGTTCCCCTTATAACAAAACGGATAAGAGTGCTTATTGCAATTTGATGAACATCACAACCCAGTTGTAATAAAGTTGCAAAATGTGATAAAATTTCTCAGTGTGTGTGAACACATTTGTTTTGTTTGTTTCTTTCTTTGATTTTGGGTTTCACGCCGTTCTTCAACAGTATTTCAGTTATGTAACGGCGGGCAGTTAACATAACCAATTTTCCTCGATTCTGCACCAGTACAAACCTTTTCTTCGCAAGTAACTGTCAACTACTCCATATAAATCAGAAGTGGAGGACTAATGATTTCAGACACGTTGTCGTTTATCAAATAGTTACAGAGAACATACGCCCAGCCCGAGGATCGAACTCAGGACCCCGCGATCCGTAGACCAACGCTCTACCTACTGAGCTAAGTGGGCGGGCTAAAACACATTTGTGTCACAGTTCCAATGTTCACTATGTGATTAAAAGTGAATGAGCTGAAGTTGTCAGGTAGCTAACTTCTAACACGTAATTTTACTCATTATTTGTAACTAAAAAAGCAATTAGTGAGCATATACATCAAGGAAGTTTTAACAAAACAGTTAAGAGTCCTTTTTACAGTGTGAAATGAACATCGCAACCGTTTTTGCTATACAGTTGCAGAATGTAATACAATTCCTTAGTGTGGATATTTCTGTCAGATTTTTTGGTGGCTGCTGCCACCAGTGTTAAAAAGAATACTCTGTTTGAGAAATCTTGTCAGTTCTTAAGACCATCCTAACAACACAACCAAAAATAGTTTCAGGCTTTCCAGGGAAATAATTATCTACACAACGAGCAGAATATGCAATGCTACAATATATGCCTTAATACCATTTTTAATGTAAATTCGGCAACTAAAATCAATACAAACTGAAGCCAACGTTTTAATTAAAACAACCATGGTCCGAGAGCTTACGGACTTTTATTGCAACAATTGAGGCCAAAAGAACATTTCATATCCTGCACGAAACCCCATTTCTTAAGTGTCAAAGCCGTGCCTATCTATATTTTTTCAGATTGTTTTTGTAATAGGGGTGCTAATAACCACGGCTCAAAATATCAGGGGTATGGTTTCATTTTTCTTTATATTTTTTTTGTGTTTGATTACAAAAGCTGCTTGTGTGTCCATAACTGCATATGTGTTGGGTCATGTCAGCAGTCTAGAGTTCGCAGTAAAAATATAAAGGTCAATCCCGATATAAAAGGTCAAAGGTCAAACAGGAAAAAAATGCAAATAAAAGACTTTTTGTATCATTGTTTTGTATATAAATTTTTTTTTATTAATTTGTCACTAAATTTTACTTAGATTAATGAAATAAACAATTTTCTAAAAAGTAATTGATCTCTTAAGTGTCAAAACTGTGACTGATGATTTTTTTAGAATTTATTTGTACTAGGACGCGTGGTCCGCTTCTAGGCTATTTTTCAGGTATGGTTACAGTTTTTAACATCTACCATCTTTCACTGTTTAATAACAGTTATTATCTCTTTGTTGATTCCTGTATATCTGACATCTAATGAAAAATTAAAAACAAGGGGTCAAGGTTAAACTTGTTATTAAAGGTCAAAGGTCAAATTTGCTTGAAAGTCACAAAACAGTGTCTTACTTATTTTATAACTGCCAAAGATATTTGATCATCATAAGTCAGCTATAGTTATTCATTGTTATGAACAATGTCAATTTATTTAAATTTTGCAAATAAATAATTCTGTTTATCAAATATCGTTGGATTTATACTCCTTCGAATTTCATATTCTGGATGGTTAAACACTGGCAAATAAGAAAGACCTTTTGAATGTCACAATTCATACAACACGTTTGTACCTATATAAAAGAAAGTGAAAGTAGTTATTACTTTATGCAATATGTTTAGATCTGTATTAAAGTGGTAGTGGTTTATTACCGTTATATTATTCTCTAAATAAAGTTTAAGTTTCGCAAAGGACCATTTAGCTTTCTGTGAAATTCACAGACAAAAGGTCAATGACATGCAAGAAGAAAAGCTGATGTAATTATTCAATTTATTAAGGACAACATATCGTATCAAATCAAAATAAAAACCGGATTACATTTGCAAATACATTTAAACCGCCAAGTATGTTACATTTAGAAAGATGAATTTCATTATCTTTTCAATGAACAAACATACTTTTTCTACAATTAATACATAAGTTGCTCTAATAGAATATACTAATGCCCTCAATAGAGAGAATATCACTTTAAATACGAAAACAATTAAAATTTAACATGTGTAAACATAGTGTAAGACAAATAACAACTTTGTTCTCTGAACAATATGCATTGATTTTATCAAAAAGTTAAAAGTTATAACAATCAAGTTCTTAACATGTGGAAACATAGTGTAAGACAAATAACAACTTTTGTTCACTGAACAATATGCACTGATTTCATCAAAAGGTTAAAAGTTATAACAATCAAAACTTAACATGTGTAAACATAGTGTAAGACAAATAGCAACTTTTGTTCCCTGAACAATATGCATTGATTTCATCAAAAAGTTAAAAGTTTAACAATTAAATTCTTAACATGTGTAAATATAGTGTAAGACAAATAACAATTTTTGTTCCCTGAACAATAATATGCATTGATTTCATCAAAAAGTTAAAAGTAATAACAATCAAAACTTAACAAGTCGTCGCGTGAGTGGAACGATGCTCTATCTACCATTTTTTAAACGTAGCGAAAATCGCTTCCAAAGTTTAACTCTCGTCTAGTTTCTTTATATCTGGGCGAAAAAGATGATAAATATATCTACTTGTTCCTTGCGTTTAGTTCTTTCAGATTGTAAATGCTTTCAAAAACTTTCGTTTTTACTTTTCTGCAATTATACGTGTTTCACTTTGGAGATAGAGCAAATTTGAAAAAAAAATTAAAACATGTTAAAGGTGTATTGCTCTATCGGGACATAGAGCACTGTAAATTTACAAAATTGGACATAGAGCAAGATAATATTTATTACAATTGTATATGGAAAAAATGACAAGAGCTCTTAAACAGTAAATACAGTCGTTGTACTCTTTTTGAAATTATTTAAAGGAGGATTGGTTTTGGTTTTAGTATCGTCAAACTGACACAATATTATAGGCCATATTGCAACTTTTAAGATTGTCATTGTAGAGGTGCATTGTTTTTGGCACGGGCGGATACCTGGGTATATGACTTCCTTCGTGTCAGCTAGATGGCTTCCTCACATGAAAAAGCGAGGTTTCAAACAGTGGTGAGGGGCAGGTGTTCAGAAACCAGAAGATTTGGACTGATTTGCCAGTTTTTTACCATGCTGTCCAAATTGTTCAGAGTTAACTAAACTACTACGCTACAGACATAATTGACTATTAAACTAGGCATATTGGTCGAAATTATTTGCAGATGGATATTCGTAAAACCCTATCGTAGTATTGTGTTAAACAACAACAAAAATAATTTGAAGTTTAATTACTCAGTGACCGCAATAATTATTATCAACAATGAAAAACAGATCTAAAATCGTTTTTAATCGTAACTATTCTACATGTATTTGCCAAATACAACTAGCTTCTCATTACGCTGAGTAAGACTGTCCATGTTTTGTTATCGGTTGGCATTAAGTTTGACATAATACTAAGTATTATAACAATACCTAATAACATTGTCTTTGCAATTAAATATTCTCAGTAATAACTGTATTCTTTCACAAAACAACAGTTTTTATATTATGTTCAATTTCTGCATGTAACACAATGTGTTATTCATGTCTCTTTTTAGCTATTAGTATAGGTGATTGTACGGCGTCCATCGTCCGTCTTCCTGCGTCAACAATGTACTTAAAATTCTTCTCCTCTGAAACTACTGGTTACATTTATACCAAAACTTGGTCAGTAGAATTTTCAGATAGATCTCTATCAAGTTTGATCAAATGGTTAATCTTGGTCCCTTTAAGGGCCGCCAGAGCAGAAAAAAATAGGAAACAACATTTAAAGAACTTCTCATGAACCTCTTCGTGGATCTTCATCAAACATAGTCTGTAGCATCATTTTAATATCCTCTCCCAAATTTGTTCAAATGGGGACGATTGGCCCCTTTGAGGGGTTACCAGAGCTAAAATTAGAAATGTCTTTAAATGATTTCTTCTCATGAACCACTCGATGGATCTTCTTCAAACTTGATTTGTAGCATCATTATAAGAATCCTCACCAAAATTGTTCTGTTGGGGGCATTTGGTCCCTTTCAGGGGTTGTTAGGTTTCAAAATAAAAATACCTTTAAACGACTTCTCATGAACCACTTGATGGATATTCACCAAACTTGGTCTAGAGATCAGTATAAGGTCCTTTCTCAAATTTGTTTAGGGGCAACTAGAGCTACAAATAGAAATACTTTCTTGTCATGAAACCGCTTGACGGATCTTCATCAGAGACGGCCAGTGGCATCATTGGAGGGCTCTCTTCTTTCTAGGGCTAAAATTAAAACTACCTTTAAAGACTACTTCTAATGAATCACTCAATGGATTGTCATCATTCTCTGTCCGTAGCATCATTATAAGGTCCCTCCATTTCTTTTTAATTATGGGTAGGGATGGGGGCACTTGGCCTTCTAAAGGGCCACTAAACCTAAAGCTACAAATGCCCTTAAATGACTACTTCTCAACCGCTTGATGGATCTTTATCAAACATTTATTAGGTCCTTTAACAAGAGTTAAAATAGAGATATCTTTTACTAAATTCCTCTCTAACTCCTGAATGGGTCTTCATAAAACCTTGTCTGGAGCATCATTATAAGGTCCTTTACCATGTTATGTCTTATAGTCAAATAGGGACACTTTGGCCCGTTTAGGGACCACTAGAGTTGAAAAAGAAATAACTTTAAATGATTTCTTCCTATGGTTATGTGTTTTGGTGCGTGACAGCAAAATGATCATGATAAAAAATAATGACCAGCTTAAAAGATTTTCACCAACCCTAGTTAGAAGCAAAGTCAGATTGTTAAGGTTTTCTTCAGTTAAAGGATTTAGGCCTATTTAGGCCTCTTGTTAACTTTTCACATAATTCTGACAATTAAATGAAGGCTCAAAGATATTACATCGCAAATAATATGTCCCGGTCATACCTTTCATACTAATCTTATTGTATATATTCATTTTAGTTTCTGCATGTCGTACTCAAAACTGGTCGCGTACATTTCAACTTAATACTGAGTATCATAACAAGCATTCATAGCATTAATTTTACAATTAACCATTTGCCGTCACAGCACATATGTTTCATATTCGGTACAGTTACATCATGTGATACTTTAATAGTTTTGTGGCATTGATTTTGATTCACACCAACCATTTGTAATAAGTATTGATTACTTGAAATTCTAAGAAACATCTATTCTCTCTCACAAACACAATCGTTATTTATATTCCTCACAGTTTCTTCATGTACGTACTTTCATTTAGCATCCGTTTGAATTTCACCATTGCATTCCCTGTTTGATATTTGTCTTTGTTTTTTAAGTACATTTAATTTTCTCTGGTGACAAGGGTTGCAAGTTTAACGATAGGATTTTTGCATCTGGTAGTAGGGATATTGTACTGCCAGTTCTTGTTGTCCTATACTAAAAGAAGTGATCAACAACAAAATTAGTTGGTGCCTTATTGTAACTTTGTAAAGTAAAATATGTTCTGTTTTGGTTTTATTTCTACTGCTTTTAATAGACAATAACACAAATTTGCTTCACGAAAACATGTTTGCAAATATCGCTGTTATATCAGGCGCGTAACTGGGACATTTTACATAGTACGCAGAGGTGATGTGGGGGTCCGGGTATCCTCCCCTTGATTATTTTTTTAATGTGAGAACGGCAAATGGTGCAAATTTTAGCGTATATTTGAAGCATAATTATTGCAAGAATAATTTATCCTTTCTTATTTCTTTTATATAAAAAGTATTGTGTTACTAGATGTTCGTGTAATATTGCACATGTAAACTGTGGTTCATGTAGGCCTACATGTGTGCAAATATTTATTCAAAACAGATGGTTCGTGGTAACACATTTTCAAAATATTATTATGACTGGATAAATCATTCAAGGGATATGTCTATAAGTATATATATATGCGATAGTTGTTAACAGGAATTTTGCCATATCGCAAGCTTTGCCATCGTGATTCCGCGCTTCACGTATCGCCTGTCCATGATGGAGAAGCGTGACACGCGAAATGACGACGGCGAAGCGCAAGGCCATGATTGCAAAGTGCGAAATTAAGCAATGTTCGTGATTTCACGCTCTGCTTTCTCTTTGAATATGAGAAGCGCGAGGCCACGACGGCGAAATGGGAGATTTGAACAATTTCGTGCTTCGCCATTCGCGTATCACCTGCGCATGTTAGCGAAGCGTAAAGAGCGAAATAACGGTGGCGAAGCGAAAGATCACGATGGCGAAGAGCGAAATTAAGAAAATTTCGATATTTTGCGCTTGTGATCTCGTGCTTTGCCGTCATGATTTCGTGTTTCGCCGTCGTGATTAAACAGTTCGCTTATCACCTGATGGAGAAGCACAAAACTCAAAATTATGTTTGTGATCTCGTACCTCGCCATTGTGATTTCAAGCTAGCAAAATTAATGTATACAGTTAACTTCAAATATAACGAGCACAGTTATAATGAATTTTCGATAAATGTTTGGTTATAAGGAACAATTTAAAATGTCCCTTCAATGTAAAACAAAGTGGTTATAGCAAACATGATTATAGAAACTATCGGGTGTAAGGAACATATTTCCACGTCCCAGTGTTGAAATATACATTCAAATAACATATATTAGGCTATAGCCTAATAGTCCTTTTAAGAAGTTTTATACAAGGGTTGAACTTAGCACTGGGCAGATATTGTACTAACATACTGATTCATAAAACAAATGTTAAAAACATAGCGTGATGGCTGATATATCTCAACGACATCTAAAACCAAGTACATTGTATTACACTGAAATCTTGATCTGATAAATTTTAAGACTCTTGTTTAAGGTCTTCTGAAATATAATACATATAATTTAGTTACCTATTAGGTCATTGAAAATTATGTAATTATCAATAATAAAGAAAGAAGATATTTATCTCACAGTGAACTGGATGTCACGAACTATCTGAATTAGTCTCTAACCTCGGATGACTTGTACCGGTGTCATACGCGGGCAATAATTGGGTATAATTATTTGATTTCTATTTGATTTTATTTTCTTCAATAATGTGACCATGGAATAATTGATAATTGTATACACTTAAGTACAATTATAAGATAGGGGCCTATATCAGATATTCTATGGCGTCTGAAAATAACTTAATAACCATTATGCATGAAAATTACGTCTGCAGTATTATATATATCCTATTCAAAATTTCTTTTAGGCTTGAAAGCCACCAATTTCTTTTCAATTTTTGATATTGTGTTATAGTTCTATTATAGAAGTTTGCCTTTTTAAACCGTTAGCATAGACGGCGTACGATTGTAATATTTCACATGTTCAGGATTATTACAAAATAAGTAATCAAATAGTAGGATAGAGCGCTCTAGATAACGAAATAAATTGCAAAACTGTACCTAAATTGTTAAACAGAATATGAAGTAAGCAATGATTGCGTATGAAGCAACTTCCGTTGCATGATATAGACTTCTTATTGCAACGAAAGAGATTAGCCAATTTAATTGTGTATGCTTGCCAGATTTTCACTACGCAGCTGCGTATCTATAATATTCAGTGGTATTTCTCAAGATACAGCTTCAGAATGATGAAAATAGCTTCTATCCGAAATCCACATCACTACAGGTTTGTTGAAAAATCTTGCATGTATTTTCTTGCCTATAGCTTGACAAAGTTATGTGTTTGTATAAGTATTAAAATGATAAAATAATTAATCTATGTAAGCAATCTCGCCTATGCATGTCGTGTAGATAGGCATTCTAAGTATATTTCAAACATGCTACAACTAAGCCTATCCGCCATATTTTGTTGTGATCACTATATAACTGTGCATTCTATTGAACACCTTTACCATTTCTCCAAGGCAATATGTAAAAAGTTTAAGGTCATTTGTATGACAAGCCCGGCTGAAAAGCAAATAAAGCTGAACGTAGTCCATATACATCATCCAGTACTGTGCAGTTTTTTCCATGCTCTCCATTTCTTGTCTTTTGACTATATTCTTCGTAATGATTCATGAAGCCAATATATTCTTTCATGTTCTGCAATCTATTCAGCGCCTCCTGTGATGGTGTTTCATCCAACTCTTTAAGGGCTGTTTTAAGGTCCGCGTCTAGGCCACTGCCATCTTGAAGAAATGCTTGGAGATGCAGTATTCTAAAAGCCGTTTGCACCGGTTATAATGCTTTCCTGAAATGAATCCATTAGTGATCCACTGGCAAGAACATCAGTATCTGTGAGTATATGTGGGCCTCCTGACTCGTCAATTATGTAATCGAGTGATCCAAAATATGCTAGTTGTATGTGAAATGGACCAAAACAGATGCAGACGTTGTCAAATCTGGGGGATTCTGCATGTTGTATTTGTTTAGCAGGCTTTGCTATAGCAAGGTCAAAATGTACAACAGCATATTCCTCTTTACATTCCTCGGCTACCTTTAGCGAAATTCGTAAAGTTTCAGCAATAACATCGAGACGTGTTGGAGGGAGTGTCAAATTCTCCATGTAACATATAGTTTGTATTGGAAGGGGATCAATGCCAAATAAGGAGTTCCACCCTTTCCACATCGGAGTTTGCGTAGACTGACTACACATCAATGTCCAAACCTGATCAAGTCTCTTGAAATGTATCAAGTTATCCGGAGGGTCTGCAGTCTTTATACTGTAAGTGAAGCTTGAAATTTTTGGTTTCTTTCTGTACGGTTCAAAATCAGCACTATCTGATGAATTAAATGTACGGCTTCTTAGTTTGCTTTTTTGTCTGTTGTCATGATCTGTTTTGTAATCAAGTGCACTGGTACCATCTTTGTCTTTGTTTTGACAGCAGATCCCTACAGTGTCATGAAGGCTTCCATTTCCAGATAAAGTCTCAGTCATTTCATCATAATTGTCCCATGCTAATGCTGTCGATAAGCCAGATATTCTCTTTATTCCATCCGGTGTTACACACTTCTTTTAAGAAACTGACAAAGCTAGATCTGTTTCAAAGCCTTCAACTGTGTGATAACCGCAACAGTGCCCAAGATGATTTAATATTTCTATCACTTTTCGGCTGCCTGTTAGACTTTTTAGCCCTAGTCCAAGGCATACATGCTTTGACGGTTTTAGAAAGCCTTTTGTATATGCGTAAAGACAATCATCAGATACAGATTCCACATATCGTTGTACCCTGTCTTCTGGTGTATTATCTGACCCAGTGAACAAAACACGAAAGAAGTTTACGAGCAAATTCGGTGGCTGCACTTGACCCTTCAGTAGTGTTTCAGCTGACAGTGGATATGAAAAATCTTCACTTGAATTCTTTAGCTCGAGTATCAGTTTTCTAATATGCAACGCAACCTCTTCAGTTTTGACTTCTATCGAACTTGCTCTTTGCATTGCAAATGTAACTGCCTCTTATTCTTCTAGACACGATGGAAATATAACATTCCCTTGCTTGTTGCTGAGCTTGTCAATCTTCAGTCGTCCCTCATAGCATTGTATTATCTTTTGTCCAAGAAAATAAGCATTTAGATTATCGGAGCAATTATCTTCTTCCGTTAAAGTCGTCCTATAACGCTCATAAAGTGACGTCAGCATTTCAGGCCTTTTCTTGGAAATTATGTGCTTATCTATGTATTCCTTGATTTTCATGAATGCTTTTTCGTGTGTTTTGCGCGTCGGTAAATATTCAGAAGAATTATTTTGAGAAGCTGCAAGGCTACTTCTTTTCCTTTCAGCTTTGTTAATGTACTGTTTTCTACAACTATGATGATACCGTACGTCTGTGGCAATGAAATCAACAGTACACACTTTAGCAATCATTTCCTGGTCTTGAAGAACTTTTGCAGAATCTTTGATATTCTTTTCAGATTCCCTGTTGTCGCAAAATCCAAGTCGTTCAGAAAGCTGGTTTTTACGGCGTATTTTTTTCACGTCCACAGAAGATGCAAGTTTGTTGAAACTTTTCAGCAGAACCTGTAACTGGATGCTCGACCACCGACCGAAGTAATACACTGGTACTACTAGATGATTTCTGCACCTGTAATGTTTCTGAAACGGCAGTAAATTTTTTATAACAAGTACTGTGATAACCTTGATCATTTGGATAACTATCTGGTAAATGCAAACATACTGAAGAGTATTTTGATAAATTACAATTTGGTTTAGATTTCCTGAACTCACACGATTTCTTAACTTTTGTCCATGTTTCACTGTCGAACAATTTGATTTCTTCTGACTTCAACAGAGGGCCTGTATGTAAAACACATTGAGGTTCTTTCATCACTCGCTGGTCGTTGCTGTCATTGGATGCCATGTCTGTGTTTAAAATGATATTATATTAGTATGAATGAGAATGATGCGTATTTAGACTTACGTTACAATAGACTTTGCATCTTAATTGCAAATTATTTCATAATTAAACATTCATATACACCAAATTCCCATAACGTTACATACAAGGAAGTGCATGTTCTAGTTAAAATTGAAAACGTATAGCATGATTATGTACATTTGTATAAGGAATTAACATGTTAGTATTACTATTAAGTCAGTTACCTTACAATATTTGTTTTGTACAAGATTCCATCGATATCCCTTGTAACACACAAAGCATGATTTGCAGTACAACTGGTTTGCGACAAAGTCAACACATGTACACGTTCTGCACAATTATAAAACGAAAATTAGATACAGTAACGTAAGAATATACAGCATTCCTTGAAGTGTTTCACCTCACTTTAAATGCAGCGCATCGTAATATTAAGGCCTCATAATGCCTTTGTTTATATTGTGCCTGCCACATTTTTGGTTATGACCATAAAATGCCTATTCCTTTTTAAATATTATTTGTTAGAAGTAATTCCGATATAATTGTAAAAGATTTTGATATCAAAAAACGTAATAGAAAATATTAGTGAATCCATTTCAATGAGTTCCTGCTTTTATCGCTTTAACTGAATAATTCATGTGTAATTCTGAAATTAGTAATTTTCTATTCAAGTACGTTTAAAAGCATTTCACCTTAACGGATAATTACTTTATCTGTTTTTAATAGTAAGATTATAAGCCTTCTGGAACTTTAATATGAAATATATATAAAACCATCAGAAGATATATTTCATACTCAAGATTGAAGCTTTAAATGACTTTGTGGTAATCTGTTCACTGTAACATGGTTAAAAGACATTAATAAGAATTAATCCACGTACCATAAGGCCTTTAGTTAACTGTCCTTCTATCCACTGCACCAACGTTTAAGTTCTTGAAATAAAACCACATAATTACATCTTTATTTTATATACAAATATTGTTTCTAAATACATATACTAGTTACATAGGCGTTCGCTTATTAAGATATTCAGAAAACATTGAGTGGCTGTATATATTTTTTACAGACGAACCCATGGTTTAAAAATGATATCCGTATTTATTAATTGATTTATTTATTTTCAGAACATCTTTCAGAAGGAAGATTATAACAACCAACAATTTAAATCAGTATTTCTGAAACGGCTTTGCAATAAAATAATGGATTATAACGTTGACATCCGAAAAACTGCATATCCGTATACTATTATACTTCATAGAAAAAAATGAAATAGTCCACCCTAAAATGAACGTCTCTTTTTATTTTGGCTTAGAACATCTTCGAATGCAAACTATATTAGTAATTTGAAACGCCATGTACTAGGTATAAATAGAAATATATGTTTAAAATACTTCAATAAGTAATTACACAAATAGCCAAACCGAATCAAGTACTGTGTCTTATGTTAGCGTTTAAAATATAAGTATAAAACATATGAATACTGATTTTAGAAGACAATTTTTGATAGAGATACCAGTAAAAGTAAAATACCTGTATCTTACCAACTGTAAAACGACCCAAAAACATCAAACACTTTCGGAAACTCTGCAGTAGACATTTAGCAGCCGCATGTGTGCAAATGGCGTCAAATTTAAAAAGGGAGGTAACTACAATCAGTATAGTACATTTATTTTCCCTTTAAAACTGTACCTTTGTTTTTATGTTAAATTATATTTGTTATTTTTCATCAAAAACAGAATATAAGTAGAGAAAAACATGTAATAAACCTTCTTATATTATTAAGCGAAATAATGAAAATCGCGTATATAGATATACATGAAAACGTGGCATTTTTATAATATTTGGCACACAAAAAATACTACATGTTTCAGAGAACATACATGTTTGTAAAGGTAAAAATTAAAAAGGACGCAATGTTTCCTAAAAAAGCAAATTTCAGCGAAAATAGCACGAAAAACTTAGCAGTATTTTAGTGGATTTTAACCTTTTTATTGACCTTTGACCCAATGTAAGATAACGCACAACTATGGTTATGATTTTCTAAAACTATTTTTCAACAATGTTAACTACGTATCCTACAAAATTTGCAAATATTTCTACATAATACCCCCTTTTTCTGTTTTTTTTTTTCAGGACAAAAACATAACCCTACCCCCTGAGCGAAAATCTGCAACTTTTGCAATATGAATTGTTCTTTTCGAAAATATATGAACTTCTTTTGGCCTCAATTGTTGCAATAAAAGTCCGTGAGCTCTCGGACCACCACGTGTATGAATTCAAATACTTGGTATGCAAATTTATGGTCACGTGAATAAACGATGGCCTCATGTCACCTGAACTGGAGCGATGATATTGTGCATAGTACTGCCCTAGGTCACGTAGCTTATAACGTAGAAAAGGTAGAAACCTAGCCTTCGAATCCAGACTGACAATTCAAACATGTTTCCTAACCGCAGTGTCCATGTATAACTCCCGAAATTTATTTGATAAAGAACGATGACTTCTGCTAGTAATAATCCACGGCTATAAATAGAAACGGAATTTCAACGGAAACGTTTCCAAACATTTCCGGTCCATAGACAATACCAGTTTGTATCTCCGATAGCTTTTCCAGCAGCAAGTTGTAACACTTTTCAGACAAGTCAGAATAAACTTAAATGTTCGTCATAGCTATCAAATTGTAAGATATTATATTAATGCAACCCTAGCAAACCTAAGAGTGTTACTGAATTATCGGCAGCATTGTCTGTTTTCGTTTCAAACCCGCAAAAATATGACCACAATGTCATGTTAATTAGGCTATTTATAGAAAATCGATAATCAGCAGTGATATGGATTTCCTCAGGCGTTGATATTGCCAATTAACACTAATTAGCGCAAATTTAGTGAGATGATTTATGAACAGAACAGAACAGAACAGAACAGGACAGTAATTTATTGATATAACTTGAACATGTTCAGTTCATCGTTATTAAAAACAAAATATATACTAAAACATGCTTAGCAATACGAGAGTGAACAAAACAAAAGAACCTTCAGTTAAATTTCATTCAATATTGTTTGCAACGTGACCTGCCGTGAGAATCAAATACATGTATGTTTTTAAATAATATTCCCTCACGGATAATCTTCCTTCAGCAAATGTACAATATAAGATACTATATGTATGCATAGATACACATGTATTCGGTACAATTTCGTCTGACAAAACACGAATTATCAACGTGGAAACCCACAGGTCGCCCAAGCTGACAAATGTTGCAAGCTCGCTTTGACTAAGCTGTGCTACTGTATCACGATTTCACCAACTTCATAAACTTGTAAGCTTGTGAAAGTAGGCTCAGCGATGATATTAATACTCGCCTATTTAAAACTGCAGTCTGTCAGACTGTAGCAAGTCGTTGGATAACAGATTTGACCAACTTAAAAATTAAATTGTTTCAAGACAGATTCTGCTCACTTCAGCTAAATTCATTTGAGTCGCACCATGAGAAAAACAACATAGTGCACTTGTGACCAGCATGCACATTCTGGTCAGGATCCGTGCTGTTGCTAACGGTTTCTCTAGTTGCAATAGGCATTGAAAGCTTACAGCATGGATTCTGACCAGACTGCGCAGATGCACAGTCTGGTCTGGTCAATCCATGCTGGGCGCAAACGCACTGTCTTGGTTTTCTCATGGTGCGTCTCAATATATCTGGATTGATACAAATATATGTATAAAAATTACGGTCTCGTTTCGCCAGTTACATATTTTTCGCAGATTTTTTTCTCGGTCTAACTAAAGTTGTAAGTTTGTCTGACTTAATGTCTAGCATTCTGGCGAAGCCTGCTGTAATGTCTAGCGGACTTTTGAGAATAATGGAGTGATAATTAATGCACCTCTAAAATACACTGGCTGCAGAACTGACATTCTGAGATGCATTTGTGGTGCATGTTTGTGTTGTTTTATTTCACAAAAGTCTCATGAAAACCACAGCTGTCTGACGAGGACTAAATCAGCGTGTATAATAATTCATGACAGACACTATTCAAAAGCTTTAGAAAGAAATCTTAAAAGCTGAATGATTTGGAGAAGAAAGCTTATATTATTTATTTATAGTAAAACATCGTCGATGTAATTTATGTTGTAGTTTTCGTCACAAATAATGAAAAAGGGTCAAAACTATTCGTTAAAGACTGAATCAGTGTGTATGTAAACAATGACTGGCAGTGAAAAAGGATTAATTTTGAAACAAAAGCCGAATATTTTGCGAACAAGAAGGTTCTTATGGTTTAAATTAACAATTCCTCAGATGTCGCTTTCTTTGTAATAGTTTACACATTGATTAGCAGCCACCATCAGCGCTTTGAGCGCTTTGTTTCACTATATGAATAAGGTGAAGGAGGAGAAAATTTCATGTGTCCAAGTTTTGAAAATAAGGCAAGTTGAAATACATTTGTGTCATAGTTCTGTAAACTATGTGAGTAAAAATGCAGGAGACATTTAGTTTTATGTAAAAGTAAAAAAAAAAAAATAAATGTAAGTAGTAACAAAATCAATGTGGATATTCAAATAGGGATCACCATAATAAAACGCGTGTAAGTGTTTATTATAATGTAAAATGAACATTGCATATACCGTTTTGTAATAAAGTTGCAAAATGTGATAAATGTCTGAGTTAGTTGAAACGCATATGGGTCATATGTCTAAGGCTCAATATTTGAGTAAAGTGAAAGAGGTGAATATCGTTTATAAGAAAAGAAGGCAAGTAGTTAGAAAATAAAATTGGATATTCATAGAATCAGCCAAATTAAAATAATTATTACAAAACGGGTCAGAAAGCTTAATACACTATTAAATGGACATCATATCATGTTTTGTAATAAAGTTGCGAAATGTAAAAAACTTCTGAGTGAGTGGAAACGCATTTGTGCAATTATAGTAGTAAGGTTCACTATGTGAATAAAACGAAGGAGCAATAGATGTCGTGTGACCTAGTTTTAAATATATGGCTTTTACTAATTATATTTAAGTTAAAGAAGGCAAGTATTTAGAAAATGAAATTGACATCTGATATAATATTGGCAGGATTAGGATTAACAAACGGTGTTCAGTCAACAATTTCACTATATAAACAGATTGTTTCACGTGTGTAAAGAAGGCTTAGGAAAAGTCTCTAAGTAATATGGCTATCAACGTCACTGTGTAATTGGCTCTCCAGAGGCATCTCTAGGGAATAACTACCTTCGTATCCGTAAGAAATGTCAAAGGTCTAAAAATCATAAAAAAAAACTGGTTACAATAAATTATTGTATACTAGTCGATTGTCATCAGCATCGCAGAAGTTTGATAGAACGGCTATCATCTTACTTTTTTTATTTCTAGTACTTTTCAAAAGACAGCTGTAAGTTTTCGAAAAGCCGTCAATTTCTATAGTAATATCCCTGGTGCAAAACAAAAAGGTGCGAGTAAAAACATTAAAAACAATATTAAGCCTATTTGTATGAAGAAATAAAGAATTCTCAATTTTGCATTAAATGTGAAATAACATGTCATGGTTTTCCTAAAATGGTGTTTATGTTAAAATTCTGATATTTAGAAAATACAATTTTCACGAAATATGAAGTGTTCTTCATGGGTTAGAATGTGCTGAATGTCTGCCACTAGTTTCAGTGTAAAATGACAACGCATAGCATCTCTAGCCTTTCACTTCTTATGAGATAGTCCTTCTCTTTCGTGCCAGACTGGGATTTCAGGTATTTTTAACGGTGCTGAAAAAAGCTACTAATGAAGTTGGCAAGAAATATACTATAGTGACATGTGACTTGATTGTAGAAAAGAAAGCATATTCATTAGTTCTGCAGTTTAGAGATGAGCTTGGTGACATAAATTTTTAGAATGGGAGTGTTTCACTTAATCTGCTTTATATCTTTGACTCTAGAAAAATTGACCAAGGGCAATGGTCTTGCAGTACTTGTAATAGAATCAGGGACTTATGCTAGTGGTTTATTTGATAAAGTATTACCAGTAGACGCTACAACCGTGCCCTAAATGTACACACAACTGTAATGGAAGCTCTTGAGCGGCTGCGTCTATGTAGGCTTAAAGAGACAGAACCCCGCAAGGAAAGCATTTCAGAAAATACATCGCTAAATATTACAGAAACGGTCTGAAAGTCCATCACTGTCCATGCAAAAACAATGTTGTTTGCAATAATAACTATCCAGACTTAACAGACAACACCAGTTCAATTCATAAATCAACAAGGGTGACAGTGGCAAAACTGGTCAATTTAGGTTAATGAATGTAGACATAATTCACATGATAATTTTGCTCATTAAAGCTACAAAGATTAATGCTCTTGATTTACATATAGAATATCATATCTGTACAAACTTTGCTCTTTGTTCTTCGCATTTGACCTCAATAAGTATGCCCAATTCGTTCCTGTTTACCATTTGACATTGATGAATATAGATCCAGCTGTAGAAGAGCTACTTCGAAGTAATGAGTTTAGTGTATTGAAGTCATCGGTACTGGCATCAAGAAATGCTGTAGATATAGCTACTAGTATAGTGCAGACAATGAACAGACATGCAAAGTCTGAGAGTGGCATGATTGGTTTCAGTAGAAACTATGCTGCATACTTCTGCTTGTGCTTGACCTGTCATTACAGAGCCAGATATGTTAGTTTAAACTTATTTGTTTTTGCTCGATTGTGACGAAAGGTTCAAAGTTGAAGCAACACTTAAGAATGCAGACATAGAGAAGTACTAGTAGAGGATGAATTATGCGCCCTGTGTGGCTGCATTTGAACTATGTAAAGCGCCTTTGAACGTGAAATTGATCACGAAAAGGGCGCTATATAAATCTGGTATAAAACAAAGAGAAGACCTGTTTGAACACAAAGAAATGTAACCTGCTCAGATAAGCAGAAGTGAAGACGTAATCAAGGTTATGATGGCATAGAATCTTTCACAAACCCATTCCAGGCTGATGAAAACATCAAAGGTGAACTTTATTGTGTATTGTCTGGTATGTCTGTGAAAGCAGAAGTCTTTCATGACCTCAGATCAACTGAAATAGGTAAAAAGACAATGGATGGATTAATCAAAAGACGATTGATAGAAAAATCAGTTCCTTTCCTTTATCTCATATAGAGAACCAAACTTAAAACTTTTGCTACAGCTGAAGTAACCAATTCTCATAACTAAATACCAGAGAAAAGAGCAAAACGTAACGTGCATGAACAGTTTGTAGGTTTGGCTGTTCAGCACGACATAGATCTAGAATTGACACTTTCGCTTCCTCTAGGACCTGTCTCCTGGCTGTTAAAGCTACTGCAGATGAAATGCCAGTGCAAAAAGATAAGTTAAAACTACATCACTATGTAGAGACGACTAACCAGCAGTCCGAAAAAGATAACCTTGTTTTGGTGATTGGTAGTAACGCCCTGCAGCAAACCTGATAGTAACCATCTCTGCATGCAAAATTTCAAGACGTAACCGAAACTGTGTTCAGTCAACTTCCAAAGACAGATTGTGTTGATTTTGTTAGTCATCAGTCGAACAAATCTGTTAGGAACGAAAAACAAAATACCACTTAACTGGCAAGAATTCATATCGAATATTGAAAACAAATTACAGTTTTTACAATGTAATTTTCGAACAATGAAAGAGGAATTTCTGTAAGTCCGAACAATGAAAGAGGAATTTCTGTAAGTCTGAGTTGAAGGAAAGACAATTGTATTTTGTCAATGGCGAAAAATGTTATTTACTCACAATGAAGATGGGAACAAAGTACCTTAGGTACCGCTGTACTCTACACAGGAAGAAGCAGACACAAATATAATATTCACTACATAGACGTCAGTACTATACTAGCACTACACAAAAGGTGACAATCAAAGTTAAATTCCTAGATACAGACGTGTTTGTGTTACTGGTGCTATCTTAAAAAATAATCCCATTTAACAAGGGAACAGGCAACAAGAGATACACTTTTAAATGCTCACAACATCTATAATAGACAAGGCGAAAATATTTGCTCTCAAATTTGCCTGCAATACACTGTCTGAATGGTTAACATGATCAGTGCTTTTGTTCGCACAGAGAAATAACACCGTTAAAATTAGCAGAAACAAAGGAGTTTGTTTTTTTTCAACATTAGCAGAAGTAGGTCATACACATCATCTTTTACGACAATGAAAATGGTATTTCTATACATCAGAGTTAAAGGAAAGACAACTGTATTTTGTCAGTTGTGAAAAGTGTTATTTACTCACAAATAAAAATGGGAACAAAGTACCTTAGGTACCACTGTTCACTACACAGGAAGAATCAGACACAAGAATAAAATTCACTGCATAGACATCAGTACTATATTAGCACTACACAAAAGGCGACAATCAAAGTTAGATGTATTAATTAAATCAGCCCAATGATACAAAGGTTTGCGAAGGATGGGCTTAAAGATAATAAAGTTGTTGACTCTTACTATGCATAAATTAGCAAAACAACACGTTTTTGTGCCTTATACTTCTAAGAAGGTTTTGCTATCTTAATCTAAACGCTAGCAATTCTTTTGCCAGTGTTGGTCTGTTTTAAGTTCAAAGTCAAACTGTCTTAGGGAGAAATAATGGTGATTTGGTGGTCAATTTTAGTGCAAAGCAGAAAGTCACTAAAGTGCTTTTTTTTCTATTAAACATGGTAAATATTGTAATTGCCCATGCCTGGAAAATGTTGGTTAGTTAGTTTTTGTAAAAAATGTGCAAGAGCTATAGAACAAAATCGTTCTATTTGATATTGCGTGCTTGATAAACTTTACAGTATGCTCTTGATTTTGAAACGTCATACTGGTATTTTATATTTAATGGGCTTTTTAGGAGACAAAATATTAACACTAAGAGCACGTGCACTATAACCTGTTTGAAACGCATGGCTGTTAAAATCTGTTGAAATATTAATCAGAATTATAAGCATATCCTTTTGAAGCAAAGAACGTAGCCAAACAAAACAATAGTTGATTTAGTCTGTTCATGACAAGTAAAGAATTATGCTTCTACCTCAAAACAAAAACAAAAGGTAGAAGTTATCACCAAACATGTATAACCATATACGTATGCATTCAGTGCCTGTTTTGAAGACAGAACAGCGAGATAAATGTTTTAAAGGCCTGAGGAAACAGCAAGGAAGAAAAAATATCAAACAGATCAGCCACAGAGCGATTTAATACGAACGCAATAAAAAGGAAAGCGCTGCGTGCAACTGTCAAAGGACTAAACACAAACCATGCTATGTGTCTCTAGTTATCAAGCTTCTAGAGGATATGTAGTCGCCACTTATTATATAGAAACCAATTTAATTTTATCGTTCTGTAGTCTGTCAGAATATCACTTATTTGGCACCCTTAATTATGTTGCCTAACATCAGACTTTTACTATGATTATGGTACTTAATTCTGTTAGGTCTTTTCAGCTTAAATTGAATGCTTTCATTATAACAATATTGCTTATTTTATTCGCAGATTGCGTTTGAAGGTGTAAGAGGTGATGGCTTCAAAGGTGATATTGCTGTTGATGATATTTCAATAATACCTACACTGTGTACTTTAGGTAAATTGATTTGCTGGTATATAGTTAGCGAAGTTTGGATTTGTTTTCCACTTGTTAATACATAAGGTACATGCATTAAGTTTTTCACTGTAAGAATGAAAATAAAAATCATTCATTTATCGTATCTTATTTTACATTTCACAAATGTTTACAGCCGTGGTACATAAATAAGATATATCCCAGTAATACCTAAAATAAATTGCAAACCAGAATAATTTTCTAAAATGTTAAAACCACAGTGACAAAAAGTTAAAATTTATTATCCCAACTGTAATGACACAACGCAAAGGTATTTATCTTTAAATACAAAATCAAAGCGAATGTTAATATGGTTTTTTTGATGACCTAAAATAAACTAAATATTTAACTTTACATCCTGTATAATGTGTAATGTGTAAATATATTACAAACGATACGTATGTAACATATCGATATTATTTATAAGTTAAACGATTAACGGTATTTGTTTCCTTTTTATTCTTTAATTATATAATTCATTTTGCAAAGTATATATGTTTGTTGTACTATTAAAACATTCCCAATGGCATAAAGTATTATGTGATCCTTATATAGGCTTCACAAACATTCTGTATTGTGATGTTTAAAAACTCATTTTATCGGCATTATCATTCCTTTTCTAAGAGACAGATACTATACTAAACTTACGTATTGGAACCGGTAGATGGATTTCCGGTACCAATCATTTGAATGTTTTAGAACGTCTTATGGAGCAGTATCTTGAGAGTAATACATAGCAAATATAGCCAATGTATTTGAATCTACACAGCTTAAGAGTATGAAACAACAATTTTAAAAGAAATTTCACTGATTGTGACATTGACGATTTATGTTTGATTATACAACAAAACAACGTTCATAATTTAACGGTTTAGACATTATATAATATAGACATTTTGTACACATTTACAACTTGGCTCATTCTGCAAAGTGTGTAACATTTAATATTCGCAAAATAATTATAACCAGATATTTATCACAATTCTCAATTCGTGATCAAATTCAGTATAGTATTGCTAAAATATGATATTTACTTCTATGTTTTACAGAATAAACCATTTAACATTTACTGTTTCTCGATGTTAAGTGATCACTAGCACTGTTTTACAGTGTATGCAATTTATTTCTGAGTATTGCAGGAAACTGTTAGTTAGTGCAGCACGTCCACGCTCTTAGACGTGTGAATTATATTCATCAATAAAGTCTGAGAAATAGTCACGCAGCTGTAGAAGTCTTTTTGTTGGAAAAATTATTAACTAGTACAATGCTCTCTCTCTCTACATTTTTATTCATTACAAATGGTGTATATGTTTGATACTCGCATGGAAAGATTTCGAGTCAAATTCATTTTGCCACGAGCAGTGTGTCTCTATCAAGAAACCCTCCCAAACCGCGTACAGTCTAGCCCAAGCTTTAATCTATTTGCTGAGCGGCTTGCTCTTGTTTTCTATTTTAAAGCAATATTTTTTTTGTTTAACTAGGATAAGGATTAACGACTATTTATTTATTTCATATTGCATCTTCTAACATCTTTCTTACATTTAACAACTACCAGCCGATCGTTTTATCTCCATGTAGAAATAAAAAACTTAATGTTTGACAGTCCTTAAATAACGAAATATCATAATTTTCTTTTGCTATCTTAATTGTATACACAAATGTTTATCTTGTATTAAGATAACACAAGGCTGGTGTATAAAGGCAGTAGATTGATTTCCATTTCGTTGTATATATCCATATTCGTAAACTTCAAGTTCCGTATGCATTGGTATGTTGTTGTTGTGACATTTATTTGAATCTGAAGAGATTCAATTTGTTAGAATTTAACGAAGATTTTTAAGGACGCTCGCTACAGTTTCGTATTTTTTCTCAATAATAGATTTTAATGAAATGTTTTGTATTAAAAGATCATGTTATGATGTATTGAAAAATGAAATAAAAATACTAGGTCACCAGCTTTGTTTCAATTTCATTTTCCCCTAGATATTGTGCTATTTTCAACATTTTTCAAAATTTCTATACTACTAAAATATATTTCAGTAAAGTACAATAATTAGCATAAATTTGATATCTAAGCATTTTTATAACGGAAAACAATAAACCTATTTGAAACATGTTCAGAGAAATTAAGAGAAAATGGTTTTGTAAAGAAAGGAATACTTGTTCAGCAGACCCTCGGGCTATTTTTGCATATTTTTGTCAATTGGTAAGTTGTTACTTACTTCTGCTATTTTATCGAGTTTCACATAATAGAATTTAATCAAACTCTGCACATACTATTGGTTATGTCTACCTAATCTAAAACAAAAGGAAAATTGATAGGTCACCATATTAGATTTCGCTTAAATCAAATTACAACGAGGTGGGTTGTGAAGGGCATTTATACAACACAGGTTGGTACGAATTACTCTTTCAGTGTTTGAGCAAATGACTTAGAGATACATTGTATATCAAATTATCAAACGGCAGATTTCTTAATAAGCGGATTTTAAGGTGTTTCTGAAGCATTTTGATGTCATAGAACAATGAAAGTTTCCGCCTTTCTCCGAACAAAATCTATAGTTTACGAATACGGATGTATGGTATGGGCACGGTACGGGATCAGAAACAGCTGTTACTCAATGCAGAGTTGGAGCGCCAGTATAAATTACAGACTCCAGTATATGTCGGATTGAAGCAATTTGAACTAAAAGTACTTTAAATGTATATATTTTGTAACCATGGTGATACTTACCCTAACTTCTAGTCAGTATATTATACATTTTATACATTAAATGCATGCGAACATACAATAATTTGCGAATTTTTCCGTACGCGACATTAGATAATCACTTCTGGGCATGCACAGAAGACCGCTCCAACTCTGCAATGAGCTACAACGATTAGAAACACAACCAAATTGGCACGGTATTGGGGTAAATATCGACCCGTCTGGAAAAACTGCATCGAGCGCCTTTGAAAGGACCAGTTCGCAACAGATATTTTATTATCATGTTTTGATTTAGAGCTTTATTTGATATTACTCGATAAGAAGTTATATCTATGCAGCTATAGTTATTTTTCATTTTTATCTAAAAGACTTGGTTTCCCTTGACTGCAATTTTGAAGATGGACTTTGTAACTGGCAACAGGAGAACTCAGACGATTTTGACTGGCTACGAGAATCCGGTGATACTCCGTCATCTGATACTGGGCCAAGTTCTGACCATACAACTGGAGGTAAGTCAACAGTTATTGTCATTGAAATACGAACATTTCTATGACATATAATTATAATTTTAATGTATTGTTTGATGGATATTCTTTCTTGCAACCTTGTCCTCTAATTATTGACCAACTGTCTACATGATGCCAATTACTATAAAGTTTTAAGGTGTTAATGAGAAGTAGATTCTTGCTTTTCTTTTCAAGGATTAACTATTTTGACATTTAAGCGATTAACCATTATAAGGGCTTATATACTTTTATTTGAACACGTTCATTGAGATATTGTAAAGAAAGACTTAGCTGGGTAGAAAATATCAAGATTGAACTGATTGAACTGTAATAAAAACAGGCAAATTTTTAGAATGCATATGATTTATCTTTATATAAACATGTAGTTTATTGATAAAAAGAGCATCAGTTTTATTTAAAACTGCTGACCCATTTAATTAAAGGCGTACGCTAGAATTCCCTGTATATGAGATGGGCGAAAATTTTCCCAATAACAGAATTTCTTTAAACTTTGGATATTGAAGGACAATCATCTAAGAAACAAAACAATGCAATAAAAATCATAGGTCACCGGATTCGAAAAAGAGTTATCTGCCCTTGAAAACGTCATTTTTGGGGGAAATGCCGTTTTCAAGGGCAGATTACTCTTTTTCGAATCCGGTGACCTATGATTTTTATTGCATTTTTTTTTGTTTCTTAGATGATTGTCCTTCAATATCCAAAGTTCGAAGAAATTCTGTTATTGGGAAAATTTCCGCACCAAATTCTAGCATACGTCCTTAACGATTGTTTTTCAGTAAAAGAACAAGCCTATGTTTTATATAGTATGAGAACAAGCGTCTGTTTGATAACTGCGTTTATTTAAATATTGTTGTATTAATATGTGCATATTTAGATATTAGTGACTATGTGACTAGAAGATATGCTGCAAAGCTCATGTTTATATAAGGTTCATAAAACATTTTGTACTCTGTTGCAACTAATTAAAATTTCATCATAGTATTCACAATTTGTCTTAAAAGTTTGCAGTGTATTTTCATTTTATTGTAGTATATTGAAATTGTCTGCATATCTTTAAACTGATAATTACTTTTTCTAGAGATAAATGATTCATTTATTCTAGCATGTGTTTCATTTAAAATGGATATTCAGGTAATTCTTTGCCGAAATATATCCAGCATTTAAGTATAATATTTTACTCAAACAATAAAAGGAAACAGAAAGAGATTGTTTCATTAAATAAAAAATTTCTATCGTAATATGACATATGTGAAGTCGAGATAACATATGGCAAATTGCTTAGTTGAATATTTGATGACCAGCTAAAAATAGAATGAAGTATTAGAGTAATTGAAATTTACATTTTTGTTAGATGATGGTCACTACATCTACATAAAGGCAACTGATCAAGATAAAGAAGATAAAGCAGTGATAAGCAGTCCGGTGCAAAATTCGGGTCCTTTTTGTCTGACATTCTGGTACAATATGTACGGCACTGATATAGGTGCCCTCAACGTGTATATGATATTAAATGGTGGTAACAAATCTCTCCTGTTTGCAAAAAGTAAAAACCATGGCCACAGTGTTTGGAGGAAAGCAGTAATAAGTAATAACGCTACGGATACATATCGGGTATGTGATTTACATTTTAAGTACGTGTATGTATATATCAGACATTTGAAAGGATAAGTTTGTTCGTGTTTGACACTTTCAAAGAATATCGACCTGTCATTTTCTTTTGTTGGCTTGTTTTCTTGCTTTATGTCCGTCTTACCGGGGTAGCCGATTTGGTTTCAAGTTAATGACTGTATGATGAGTTTTGAAAATTACTATCAAACTTGGCATTATATTGCTTTATTGCTTCTGGTTGTAAAATCTCGTATTGCTTTTGTCGTTTGTGGTCAAATGGCAATGCTACATAAACAAGGAGACTAAAACAGTCTCCGATCAAAACTGTTTTTGAGAGATAATGATTTCACTTATCTGTCAGAGTTATACTTAGCAAGTCAAGAGTCAAATTTATTTTGACATTTAGGACGCTTTGGTCAATGGCTGAAAAACGTCAAAGGATATCTGTTTGAAACAGATCCATGATGGTTTCCGATTACTTACTACCGTAGCTAGATTTAGACGTTTTCCGATTGTCATTAAACTATCATAAACGATTTCCGATCACATATAACTTGAGACTGCAAAATGTTAAACAATTATAATCATATCATATCCGTCAGGTAACCAAGCGGTAATAGCTCTTCGTGTTGATATGAAATAAAATGTAAAACGTGATCCATTTCATTCATAACCGATATTTCATCAAGTCCCTAATCGAATTATTTTCATTCAGTAAACTGACGTACTGGTTTTCATGCCTAAACGTCACAATGTCAATTCACTCTCCCACAGTCTAAAGCTATATATTGTTTATAAAACTGACATTTTTAAAGAGCTATCAAATATAGCTAGACTCATCTCAAACAAGTCCTTACCTCATTTTGAAGAGTTTTGATAAAACTTATATAGAACGAAGAAAAAATAAGAGTCCTATGTCTTCTAAGAGAGATTTCTCTTGTCACATTTGCTTACAGTAAAATCAAATCTAAATCACCCTGCTGCGACCTGAAACATTACCCAAACTAAAATTGAGTTTCAATTTACCAAATACCACCTCCTCTCCAATTTTTCCACCAAAATACCAGAATGCTCTACGTTAATGCAGTTCTGCACGTTTGATAAACTGAAAGTGATGCTTAACATCATTTATCCGGAAAACTTAGAATAAAGCCTTGGTTCCGCGTACGGAAATGAATATCATGTCATGAATTTATTGCAACAGGTTAGTGAACTCATTATATCGTCAACGTTACTATCTTTCTTTAGTTTATGTATGAAATTAAAACATCTAACACGTTAATATTTCGGACAATGTATTCGAATTAATTTCGAATGCGTGGATCTATTTAATCGCCGGGTAGTAACTTAATTACAAGCACACGGATCCGTACATTTCATTTCACTATATTATAGACTGTATGTTTATTTACGACTGTGAGAAGTTTCATTAAAATCTACATCGTAGAAGCAATTCTGTTCGCAAAAGTGTTATCATGATTGTTATTTTCCCATAGGCTTTTATTATGAAATTTTGTGAGAGGTTGATTTTTTTTTTCAAATCAGTCTAGCAAAACATCAAGCACATGACCTTTCTAAATACCCCAGTCACACATACGGCGCAGATAGCTACGTCTAACCACGGATAGAAACATAGTAATCCGTATCGATCCGTACTTTAGCCGTACCTTAAAGTAGTAATCCGTATCAATCCGTACCAATCCTTACGATTCAGGTACGGATCGATATGGATTACTACGTTTCTATCCGTGGCTAGACGTAGTTATCCGCGCCGTATGTGTGACTGTGGTAAAAGGGTGAATTTCTACATGTATTCCGAAGTTTTGAAAAAATCGGGTTAAATCAAATTCAAAACTCGAACGTGCAGAACTGCAATAACTACACTCTAGCGATTGTTATTTCAAATAGATAACTACTGCATTATTGCGCATACATATTTGTAATTTTAGTGCAATTATACAGCTGTATACCATCTGTAAAGAAAACAATCCGCGTTATGAAAATAAAATGGATTTAAACAGTAAATTGGATATAAAGAGACAATAATCACATCTCTTGCAATACAGAAGTCCCCTACCAGTATGAGGCTTTGTTAGTGTTCGTCCCTTGTTGTTGTTGGCAATAGTGTTAATAATAATAATAATAATAATACTTCACGGCAATCAGAAGCTAAGAAACAAAAACTATTTTAAATTCTTACTTAACTTTCAACGTTGACCATGTACACAACGCATTGTCACATCATGGGTAAGAAATTGGGTTCAGTACTAAGCTGATCCATTGATGCATCTAGAAGTTACGGAACGAAAACAATTTTACTTGACTTTCAATAGTGATTTTGACTTTTTACCTTTGACCGACAGTCAACATGGGTCCTGTGCACAAAACATAGACTAATCATTGGGAACGTTTCTGTGCAGTAATTGAAAATCCTTCAGGGCAATAAACAGTTATGGGGCAGAAATAAACTTTATTTGACATTAAACGGTGATATTGACCTTGCACTGACAAGCATAAAACATGTGCTGACATAATTTCTCATCATAGGGGAAATTTGTGTGCGTGCGAAACTTCGATAATCCAGCAATGCTTATAAAAGTTATTACCTTCAATAGTAATCTTGGCATACAGTCATAAGTGATATACTTATATTTCCATATTGCCCCTTATTTACATACTAAATTTTATTAAATTAATTTGAATCTTATTGAGTTATTGCAGGATTCATCTCTGCTGACGGACAGAGGAACGGACGGATAAGAAGACGGACGGACGGAGGGCATTTCACTAGTTTAGGACTGAAGTGACGAAACAGAAAAAAAGCTCTAAATAGTTGCTTTTACTGGTGTTATGTTATTTTTTCTATTGTCACTGTGAGAGAAAATAGACATAGTCTATTACAAATGGCACTATGTATCTACCAATGTATCGCACTCTGTACTTGCCTAAGTTAGAAACACCTTCATCGTGAAAAAGTTGGTTTCTTCCTGAAACTGTTTGTTTGAAAGACAAAAATGTAAAGTGCAACATTTTACACCATTAATTTGTTCTACAAACTTTGAATTTGGTAGGTTATCCCATCACTGCAATAGTGACCTAAATTCAACGTCGTGATGTTCAGTGTTTTCTTTTTAAGTAAACATCTGGCAGAAGATACTGAACTCGGTATCGGAATATGTTTTATTTTTTGTTTTTTTTTTTTGTAGAATTATTAATTTCCACATAAGCCGATTCTTTCGTGCATGAGGGTATTACAAACTTTATCACCACATATTCTAATTCTGTTCTGGTGAATGTCTGATGGCTTAGGTTACGACTGAACATAGGCCTAAATTGTACACTTTTAAAAAGAGTTTGGATCACTTTCTGATACATTCCTATTATCTATAACGAAACATTTAATATGTAGAGCCCACTTCTACCCGCCCCTCTTATGATAGATTGAAAGAGTCAGAGTCCATTAAAATCATTTAATAAAGGCATTAGTATGCAAAAACACCATATACTTATTATGTAATATAAATGTCCCTCTGCTTTCTGCAAAATATGTGCATGCATGAGAGTAACGACCCTTGAATTAGTCAAATTATAGAACAATTGGACAACGCTTTTAATGGTCCATCTTTTATTTGGGTTTTGAATAGCTTTATTTCTGCTAATATTTCGGAAACGATGTTATAAGTAGTAAAAGAAGTGTTCATGGGTTGTGACACCCTAATATATGCTCCATCGAAGGAGGGATATAATGTTGTGAAGATGTCGGTTAGTCTGTTGTCCGTTGGTCGGTAAATAGGCCAGTTGTTTTTGTATGATAACTCAAGAACGCTTATGCCTAGGATCATGAAATATGATAGAGCGTTTGGCCATAAACATCAAATGATCTCTATTGATTTTGAAATTAGTAGGTCAAGAGTCAGGGTCACAGAAACCCGGAACAGTTAAACGGTTTCCAGACGATAACTTGAGAACACTTGAGTCTAGGATCACAAAACTTAAAAAAGAAATTAACTTTTTTCCAGGAAATCACTCCTGTAGATTTTGAGAGTAGTAGGTCAAAGGTCAATGTGACAGTGAACCGGAGAAGTAAGACGATTTCCGGACGATAACGTGAAAACTCTTGGGCCTAGGATCAAATTTGAAAGTGTCGTAGATCATAATTAACAGATGACCCTGTTGATTTTGAGATCTGTAGATCAAAAGTCAAGGTCACAGTTCCACCGCTTTCGGGTGTTAGCTTTAGAACACTTGAGCCTAGGATCACAAACGTCGGCTGCAAATAGGAATGATGTCGGCCCGACGTCGGCAGAGGATATCGGGCCAGCATCATAATGACATCATTCCGACATTGGCAAACGATATTTGGCCAACATCAAAATGATATCGGCCCGATATTGGCAGATCATATCGTTGTCGCGGAATAGTGTGGCACGCAGTGCTTCACCAAAGCTTTTTTTTCAAATATACACTTTATAAATTCTCACCGTAATTTACTTGAGAACAGATGTGTCTCGCATTATGTGTATGATGGTTATTTGATTTTATTGATATAATATTTTTTCACAACTATATACTACATGTTTTATACAGTTACGTAAGTGTTCTGTATATTCTTAACACTATTAAAATTGTTCAATTAGAATTTTAAACATATTTATATTTTCATTCTTTTTGTAAATATAAATATTTCTACGGCGGCATTCTACATAAAATAGAAATTCATCTTAATTATAACCTCCCTTCATTACATATAAAATGTTGATAGATACCGTCTACAAATTTTGTTTGGAACCTAGTTTTGATTAATTCTAGCATATATCATTTTTGGTAACTTTTTCACGCCTATCAATAATATTTTGAAAAAATATAGCTATATTAGAGAATCCAGTATCGGTCCGATGTCAATCCGACTTACGAAATAATTACACTGACAGATGTCGATCTACCGATTTCAATATTTTGCGGCATTTCAACGGTCCGATCTCGGCGATATAATGATCATTTTGTGTCGATTCGCCGTAAAGCTTAAGGTATTAGAGCACTAATAGTAATGTTTACAAAATGGCCTTTGCTTGATATATTCTGAAAGGTAACCATGTTTTGCACTATTTTGCAATTTTTAAACAACTTTCACCGTGGCGTTTTTTATAAATTGTGTATAACTTATGGTATCTCCTCAAGCTCAAGTACAGACAAATTTCAAAGTGATAGCCACTATCCAAAACGTTTGCAGGGAACTCATTTTACCATTAATTTCAATAAAAGAAACATCAAACTATTGGTAAATAATTATAAAACACAAAATAAAAATGTCAATATCATTTTTTCTATGGTGCCTCAAGTAAACGGATTTAATGAGACAGAATTCATACTTCAACATTGAAAAAATAAGGTCGAATGCTGTGTTTCTGTTTTGAATTTTGCTTACTCCATTTAAAAATAACCTTAGGACAGACGTAAAACCTACCCAAATTTCTTCCACAATATATAAGCTAAGAGTGAAAGCAAAATAGAGAACTTTCACCGCGTGTAACTTGATATTTTTGAAGACGTGTAGCTCTACCCCTTCTGTTTAAGTAGTAAATTCACTTTGAACACCAAGAAATCGCTTATAAGATTCATCTTTTTCCATTTTTGTACAAGAAATCAATAATAAGTCTTGAAAGAAGTAAAATCTTACTAGAAAAGAAGGAAAATAAGGGGGAAAAAATTGGTCCCAGTAGGGCTTGAACCTACGCACCCCTAACAATTGTTGTCAAAGTAGGTTTATGGTAGGAATTGAATACTCTTCAAAAAGGAGGTTCGCTATTAGTGATCTAATACCTTAACTCACTCACTCACAACGGCCCCACGTCGACCCTACATCGGCACATTTTGCCGACATTCCGACATTATACCTATATCGGGCATATATAGTCATGCTGGCTGGGTATAGACTATTCTTTGGTTTAAGACCACATTTGATACGGAGGTCACTTTTTACTGGTAAATGACCCATTTTATTGATTTGTAGTCAGTACGTCAAACGTCCAGTGTACAGTGACCAAATAATTTCTTTTCCTTTTGCACTTACTGAATGCATCTAGCGGGACATTCCTGTTCTACGAGCCTTTGTTTTTTTCATAATTCTGCTTGTCCGTCTGTATACCTGTCAATGTCTTACCACATTCATCAGCTTCTTGCCTTCATTGCATTTTTTCAGTTTTGTTTAAATTTGCGTATGTATCATTTCATTTGACGTACAGAAATATCAGACAGTTTTTGTTCAGCTTCAAGAACAAATTTAAACCTTCAGACCAAGATCAGGTGTGAATAAATGCCAATAAATTATATAGACATAATTATCAGTCATAAACTTGTCTTCATTTTAACAGCTTTAAGATTTTTCCTTAATGTAAGGTTATCATTTGCAGGACTTAATGATATTATTACACGTGACGTTTTAAATTCAAGGTAATCAGGAGTCAAAGGATAAATAATCTTGTAGTATCCGAAAGTATAAAATGTCTTGTTGTAAAAGAGGATGCAAAAACCTTTTTTTCGGCAACGCCGTCTAAATTCGTTTTCCTTACCTATGCCACGTGACTTCAGTTTGCAAATCAAACTACTTGATAACGCATTATAGATAATTTATCAAAATGGAAGATTTATGCAACACTCTGCCTGATTGCACGAGAGTGTCAATTTCTTTCACTCTGTTGATTGTGCTTCGCTGACTGAAATGTAGACAAAGCTTTTATCCTAAACGACGCTGTTCACAGTTTTAAAGCTAACTTTGGCTCAGTATATTTAGCAAGAATATTGATATATCTCAAAATGATAAGTAAGTTTAATAAATATGATAAATACCAACATATATCAAATTAAAGAAAGAGCTGAATACGGTCTGCGTATCACATGAATAAGGGTGTGATAAGAGTCTTTCATGTAGAGAAGTGCTTTTTAAAAGATTTTCCTTGTTACAATTGTCGTCTGTATATGAAAAGGTTTCTTGCTTTTGTGACTTATTCAGATTGCATATTAAAATGAGTATTGTTTGCTTTGATATATTTGTTATAAACTGTTTTATTATATATGAATATTTTTCTTTAGTATGGTATGCAAATATTGAACTCAGTTGAAATCTGTTTTATTATATATATGCTATATAATGACTGAATCTCATTACATTGAAATGAAGGTACGCTGCATCCATTTATCTATGTGATATGACTACGGTCAAACTTTGCTTATGAAACAGAAATATTGAAATAATTACAATTGTATGTTTTGCTTGACCTTCACTTTTTTATAGGTGTGACGTTATTGTCTAAAGATTCATGAATAGCGAATATGCATTTGTTAAAGCGGGATCAGTTGGCCTATTTTAGAAATAAATAAAAATAATAAATAAAAAAATCCTTTAATTGATTTTTTCTCATGTATTCTAATCAAACTTGATTTGTAGCATCTTTATTAGGCCCGCAGCCAACTTTGTTCAGCTGGGACATTTAACCCCTTTTAGGGGCTGCTAGAGCTAAAACTAGAAATGCATTTATGCAGCGTCTCATGAACAGCTTGGTGGATCTTTGTCATACTTGGTCTGGAGCATCATTATAAGGTCCTCTTCCAAATTTATTTATATAGGAGCTTGGGCCCTATTAGGGACCACTATAGCTAAAAGTAGATATGCCTTTCTTCGCATTAACCACCAAAATGTAATGGATTTTTATCAAACTCGATGTGTAACAATATCATAAGGGCTCCTGTTATTTTTTTACATATGGGGATAGGGACCAATTTAGCTAAAAATATAAACACGTTTAATGACCTCTTCTCATGAACCGCTTCATGAATCTTCATCAAACTACTGCTGTAATTATTCGTCTAAGGATAACCGAAACAAAATTGCAACCCTACGAAACCTTTGCGAAAAATTAAAAGAGAATCATTTAAATTGTTAAAGTGCGGTGTTTAGTTTTGCAATTTGAAAAATGTTAGATGAAAGATGAATGTTAGATGAAAAATTCATAAACTTCTTTCCTTATTACAATTCGCCGACCATCATTTTTAAAGATATTTCTTGTATCGATCTACATGCGTACAATACAATGGCGATGGTTCGAATTGTGATTTTACGGTAGCCGTGGTAATCCAATTTTGTTGTTTCCAGTAAAAGGTCGTGTCACTTATTTTGAAAAAAATATATGACATATTAGATACTTTTATATCAAATAATTTCTATATCAAGTTTCTTCATATTCTATAAACTTTGTAGATGGACACAATGTCTATATCAGGTATCTTCATATTCTATTAACTTTGTAGATGAACATAATGTTAGTGTAGAATAAAGGTCAATGTCATCTGAAAAGGTTTACATTTTGATATTTGACAAGTATTTAACCAATTATTTTTTTTTAAGAGTATGTCGTTACGTGGCTTTAAATCATCCACAAACATTCTATTTACAATAAAATGTCAGTACATTTTATTTCTGGCATGGAAATGATTTTTATTGGGCTGGAAATTAACACAACATACTGACAGGTATGTAATACTAGTATTATGATATAACACGCAAGAACCGTAAATAACAAAGTGCAAAAACTTTCGGCTTAGAGCCAACACCAAGATTGTAATTGTGCTCGTTTGGTTATTATGCTTCAAAAATCACTAAGTAACTTATATTTATTGAATATATAGAGGATATTTGTTTGTTTTGAGTGAAAATGGAATATATCTCACTGAGAAGTGATAAAGTTTTAAATATTTTGAGAAAACTTTCTCACTTCGAGGTGAGATATATTCCATATTCACGAAAACAAATAAATTTTCTTTTTATTTTATGCCTAGTTACATTGAGATCTGCATTTTGCAACTATTTTAATATCAGCGCGGGAAACAGACGCACGTAAACAGACATGACGTCAGACGTGCTGTGACGTTATAAAGATGCATACAACATAAAGTTCCATTTTATTTTATTTTTTGCTGCATAACGTTATGAAATTCTCTTTAGGTAACATAATTTGAATCGAGAAATAAACTATAAAGAACAAAGTGCGACTACAATTTTCATCCTGTTTTAAGTTAATAATTTGAAAATCATACACAATGTAATGAGGGGGTGGAGCTATATCTCTCACAGTATGACAATATAGATTTCATATTTTCACAGTATGAGTGATGAAATATGAAAATATTTAACTGATAGAATACAGTATTTCATTAGTTAGCACAAAAAAAAATGTTTCATGCTTTACGTCGATCAAGTATAAATCTTTGAAATAATGGTCAAACAATTTATGAACAATTCACTTAGTATTAATTTTCATTTAAGATATATCATGTTTAAATGAAAATATATAGCTAGCAGCTAGAGCTATACTTATCGAAGATAGCAACGTTCCAAGAAAGTGGCGGCCTCCCCGGAAAGAAATCTTGAACCAGTATTGATGTGTAAATGATTTACATGTAGACATGACTACAAAGACAAAATAAACAGTTGAAACAACAATGACAAAATCGGGGTGTAGTACAAGAGGAAAAATCACTTGAGAGTTTACTCCCGATGTTGTGGAAAAATGTTCCTCTTAGTCGCTACCATTTTTGAGTAATCCGACATGTGAATTCCTCAAACATGCCGGGAGCAATCGTTTAGGTGCCTGTCGCTAAACCTGGAGTTCGCGGACTAAAGATCAGTTTTAAAAAGCTTCAAAATTTCGTCCAAATTGAGCTAATATAAATTCATTCCCTCACACAATAGTTATACTTGTTGGCATTTCAGACCATACCCCTGACATTTGTATCAGTTAAATCAACCCCATGATACAATGGTTCGTGAAAGATGGGTTTGAAAATAATAAACTTGTTGACTCTTATTAGGTACAAATTTTCAAAACAACACATATCTGTACGTTATACTTCTAAGAAAGTTTTTCTGTCTTAATCTAATTGCTGGCAATTTTTTTTGCAAATGTTTGTCTGATTTAAGTCCATGATCAAACTGTCTTAGGAAGAAATAATGGTGGTTTGATGGTCAAGTTATTGTGCATATATTAGCAGAGTGTTACTTAAGGTACTTTTTTCTATCCAACATGGTAAATGTTATTATTACCCATGTCTTGAAATGTTAGTTAATAAGTTTTCGTAAGAATGTGCAATTGCTATAGACAAGCCGTTCTATGTGGCATTGCGGCCTGGATAAAATTTACAGCCTGCTCTTGATTTTGAAACGCCAAAGTGTTACTTAATGTGCCTTTTAGGAGACAGAAACCTCAACAATAAGAATATGTATACTAAAACTTTTTTGAAATACATGACAGTTAAAATCTGTTGTGATATTTGAAAGAATTTATAAATGTATCCTTGGAAGCAAAGAACGTATCTAACCAAAAGAAGCAACAGCTGACTTGGTTGAATTAGTCTGTCGATGACAAGTCAAGAATTATGTTATACCTTTAAAAACAGTAACAAAAGGCAGAAGCTTACAACAAACATATATAACCATATACGCATATATTCAGTGCCTGTTTAGAAGGCAGAACAAGAGAAATGTTTTAAAGGTCTGAGGAAACAGCAAGGGAGAAAAATGTGAAAACAGATAGAGCACAGAGAGTTTCAATACGAACGCAATAAAAACGGAAAGCGCAGCGTGTAAATGTAAAAGGTCTGAAGACAAACAGTGCTATGGGTCTCTAAGTTATAAAGCTTCCAGAGGACCTGTAATCACCACTTATTACACAGAAAATGGATTTGCAAACATTTAGTTTTATCGTTCTATGGTCTATCAAGATATCACTTATTTGGCATCCTACATTATGTTGCCTAACATCAGACTTTTATTAAGATTATAATACTTTATTCTGTTAGGGCATTTTAGCTTTAATTGAATGCAATGCTACTTATTTTATTTACAGATTGCGTTTGAAGGTGTAAGAGGTGATGATTTCAAAGGTGATATTGCTGTTGATGATATTTCAATTATACCTACACTGTGTTTTTTAGGTAAGGTATATTGCTGGTAATACAGTGGGTAAGTTAGCGAAGTTTAAGTTTAGATTTTTTCCACGTGTTAATACATTAGGTACCTGCATTAAGTATTTTACTGTAAGAATGAAAATAAAAATCATACATAGATCTATTTCATTTAATATTTTTTATATATATTTCGCAGTTGTATACAAATACTTCTAATAAATTGCACACTAGATCAATTTTCTAAGAGAGCTAAAATCACAGTGACCAAAAGTTAGATTTAATCATTCCAACTGTATTGACACAATGTATTTAAATACAAAAGAAATGAATGTTAATGTGACAGTATGACCAGTCAAAAATGTTTTTATAACCTAAAATGAAGCAAATATTTAACTTTACACTCTGTGTGAGGTGAGTGAAGGTGTAAATTTAGTAAACGATATGTATGTAACATATCCATATTCTTTATTCCTAAAATAATTAACGGTATTGTTTTCTTCTCTAATTATATAATTCATTTTGTAAAGTAAATATTTTCAATGTACTATTAAATCATTTCATGTTTAAAGTGTAAATATACTGCAAAAGATACGTATGTGACATATGGATATTATCAATTACGTAAACGATTAACGATATTTGATTCTTTTTTTTTTACTTGATTATATGATTTGTTTAGCAAAAGTAAATAATTATGTTTGCTGTACAATTAAAGCATTTGCAAATTATGCAGACTGTATGTACATAGTATGTTAACAAGAAACAAAGTCCCATAACTTTGCAATTTTTGTTGTTGAAAGAACCTAACATGCCGCATGCCTAACTACTGTTGTTACTGTTCAGTTGTGTGAAGTTTCACTAAATTGTCTCAAGGGGATGAGGAGAGATGGTGCGCACAAAATTGTGTCTACGGACAGACGGACAACCTGAAACCAGTATACCCCTTTTTACAACTTTGTTGTCGAGGGGTACAATAAGGTTTGACAAAAGACTGGCATACAATGAAATAGACCGAAAAATTCCGGCTACAGACGGACGGACCGACAGACGTACAGACCGGAATCCAATATAGCCTACAGATACTAGTATCTGGGGGTATAAGAAGTAAGTGCCAAGTTAAGTTTTAGTGAGTGCAAAATAGGAAGAGAGACATTTAATTTTTCTAATTATGGCAGTGGTATTGCAGATAGCATGGTAAGAGTAACGAGGCGTTTTGCAGACAACAGTTCTCTTGCAGCCTCAAACTCTGATACTGTTTACATGGAAAATGCACTTAATTACGAATTAAATAAAATAACAGAATGGTCCAAACGTTGGTTATAAATGTTTAATGCTAACAAAACAGAAACCTTGTTTGTTTACACTTGGATCTAATTTTCATAACTTGTAAAAGTTACTTTAAGTTCAGATGGATAATGACACGATTATATAAATTATGTACATTCCTCTACCTCCAAATTTAAGGTTCAATGAAAGCATTAAAAATCTAAGATAAACGGAAGATTTAAGTAAACATTACTTATCTTATATAAGAATTGTTCTAGAATACGCATCACTAGTTTTATACGACTGTGCAGATAACAAAAACCATTTTCTTTGAAAAACTGCAGTATTCTAAATGAAATTGGTTGGGTGCCTTGACTGAATGAAGGAACTTTCAAAGCCTTGTAACCTTTGTTAAAGTCAAACACCACACCTTGCCGGACCACAAATTTAATTTGATTCCAGAAACAGTAAATAATATTATTCTAAGACTTCTAAGAAATCGAATGATTATATGTTACATGTATATCTGTAGCTCGTCACAGAAATGATTTTACTAACTTGTTTATTCCATCTGCCACTCCTCTGTGGAATTATTTAGAATCCAATGTTACAGTAACACATTTATCCTCAGTCAATAGTTTAAATCAAAATTAAGCTCCATTAACTTTGTAACCACACATTTTAGACATAGTACTAGAGATCAATCAATTACAAAATGTACCCAAATTATAATCCTACCTTGCATTAACCTTTACACCTGCATGACGAAAATTATAAGGCAGAATGCATTAGACCACGATAATCCGTAAATAGCCAATCGCAAAGCAGACTTGTACCCGTCTATATTTCATATACAACAGTAGCGTTGTATATATATCGCAGGAAACTTGGGCAAAAAAACGCGTGAATTTCATGTCAATTTACCATCTAACAATACAGGCGAACGCCGGAGTTAAATTACCTTGCAATATTCTCACCAGTTATCAATGGGATAAAAAATAAGACCGACTTGGAGGTAAATTCAGTTGACAACGTCTAAATATTAATATCGTGAAAATGACCCCATGTTATTAGATATCAATAAAATTGAATTACAATAAACTACATATTTGTAGTGTAGAACCAACTGGGTAAAAACGTAATTTACACATTCACTGAAATGTTTCCAACAGTTGTAACTTTTTATGTTCACTTGTTATAAAAAAGACATGTCAGCACGATCCTTACATTTGCAAACAACTGGATCCAGTTCTTCGAAACTTTAACAGGCGATTGACTTAACGGTCGATTAACTTTATCAGTAGATTTCGACAGTTTAGAAAACTTAGAAAATCAAATGTACTTGTTAAGGGTTATAAACACTAAATCATCTTTACAGTAAAATTAAAATATCATACTAGTGTTTCCCACCCACCAAGACTAGCATCTTGAATAGAAATTTAACAGGCGGTTAGTTTAACAGCTTAATGCAGTGGTCGTGGGTTCGAGCATCATTGGGGTCACGACCATGACTTCTCATATGACCCCAGTACTAGTTTTCATAGGAAACGGACTCGAGAGTGGTTACAATAAGCTTAAACAGTTAAAGCTTTCATCACAATCGAGCTAAAACAAATTAGTATAAACTAAACTAAACTAAACTAAACTAAATTACAGCCTGTTAAAGTTTCGAACAACTTGGCCCAGTTAGAAAGTAAAATAACTACATCATTCTTACAAGAAGGGCACGAAATAGTAAAAGGTATTCCTAGTCCTACGAGCATCTACCCACTAACTATATCCTGATAAACAAAGTAAACAAATAAAAAATAACTAACTAACTAAAAAAAATAAATAACCTGGCTATCTTCTTGAATCAACGTATCTGTCATTGTGTTTCGCCAACATGCAAACTCCTCACAAAAACTGATTGTTCAGCATTCAGTCCAATTTTGAGTATTTCTGAGAAATCTATACTTAACTGTTTAGCAATAATTTTGCACCGGCTTAAGAGCGGAACTCTATAATACATCAATTGAATGGACTGTGTGAATTGAGTTCTGTTTGTTGCTAAAGAATTAGCTTGACTCGATAGCTCCTCTCCAAATTATGATTGCAAATGACTCAAAGTGTTAATGAACGTTAAATCTTAGTAAATCCGGTATTTGAGTAAAACTGAATTTATACAAATAACCTGCATTATTTCATATGCCCTACTGACAATTAAGCGCTAACGGTACAAAGATATTACTTTTATAAAAACACGTTAATCCTAATTTCTATTGAACGCCCGGGAGAGTTTTCAATAATTGCAGTTTTTATGTCACGTGGTCTAAGTCGGATAGACAACTCGTGCTGTTGTCTACGGGATATATACAACTCGCGCTTTGCTCGTTGTATATATCCCGTAGACAACGGCACGAGTTGTCTATCCTATACGTAAATGTGTAGTGAAAAATTTAGTGACAGGTCATTTCGTTTAAATGTCCATTTTCATGGTAAATATGGAAGAGTTTTTTCTTGTTTTTATATATAATGTGTGATATGGTATAGATAAAACTATTCTAAATTTGAGCTTAAATAGTGGATCTGAATTTATTTTATCAGTTTTAAAACATTTTGTGATATCACACAATATGCATGTATTTGACAATTATTTTATATTGACATAAGTTCTTTCTGCAATAATCCATTTTTAATTCGGGATTAGATATTTATCAATGGCTAGGCAGTTAGGACTATCTACTAGAGCGAATACATGGGAATTAAATAAGAAGTTACAGAAACTCATCAATAACATGCTTAAAAATGATTAGGTCAAGACTTAATATTATATTCGGTTTAAGATTATATATATAAGCAATCAACGTTAATTTTTTTTATTGTTTTTTCATTATTTGAAATTTTAGGTACTATCCCTACACATGTGTAGTACTTGCGAAAAGCTGTACTCGCTTTTCAATGCTTAAATGCGTAAAAAATATAATAATTTTAATTCTGATTTATATAGAAATCATTTGAGAGACAATACTGCATATTATTGCGGCCTTGATTTCGAAGGTGCTGAACATTTTCTTCTCAAATGCAGATCTTATGCTTTAAAAAGAAAAGAGCTTTACAACGCTACACGTATCTTCCATCCACTGAATACGTATCCGGTGCTCTCTTGTTTGATAATGGAAATTATAGAGAGAAGGAAAGTCACCAATATTTATATGTATAAACCTGTATAAAACATACGAAACAAAACCTGTAAAAAGGTCCTTTGGAAGAATGTAACCAAACATAATAAAAGAAGACTCGGTTTAATTGAGTCTGTTCATGACAGGTAATGAAATATGCAACAACTCTCATGCCCCCTTGCACCGGCTTAAGAGCGGAACTCTATAATACATCAATTGAATGGACTGTGTGAATTGAGTTCTGTTTGTTGCTAAAGAATTAGCTTGACTCGATAGCTCCTCTCCAAATTATGAATCTCTCTCTCTCTCTCTCTCTCTCTTAGCTTTGTAACTGTTTATATCAAATGTATTTTGTCATTTTACTTTTATGAAAATACAATACAGTATAAATTTTCACTGTAATATACATTCGGGGACAGATCAAATTAATTAATTTATTTCTTTTAAATGTTTGTATTAAAAGTCAGGAAAGAGAAAAACATGATCGAATGACGTCATATTACTAGCCTTTCTTTAGCATTTGTCCAAAATAAAACACGATTTTGACATATTGACAGCCCTTTTCTACATATTGTAACAGTTTAATCAAGTTTTCATGATATGTGAAGAAATATCAGCAATTTCCATGTACTTATTGAATACCCCTCTGCTACTAAGGTTTTCGTAAACTACCTTATCTTCATAACATTTGAAGAAAATTTAAAGGGTAATGATAGATCTCCCGGAGGCACTGTGTACCTCCAACATAGCCATGCCCGCAAAAAGAAAAAATAAAGGAAAAAATATAGCTGACGGATTTCTTCACAAATCTAACAAGAAGTACATTTTAATAATATACAAATTACATAAAAAACTCAACAAGGGGAATATAAAATGGTGGGGTGTTTGAGGAGGTGGAAAAAAAGTAAGGATGAATATTCAACAGGTAAAGCCACTCTCTAAAACGCAGTCTCCATATAATACAACGCAAACCTTGGAACAGTCATTTATCTGTCTTTGGGAAACTAGGGTGTTAAACTTGTTTAGGGCGTGCTCACCTCACACTTATACAATTTTCAAGAAGTTAGACGAAATGATGCAATAGTAAATAAAGTAACTCTCCGCTGAGAAAGTCTCTAACACTAGTGACGAAATACGACAATATATAAAGTAAAAGATGTATAGAGAGTCAATCTAAATCATAACACCAATGTACTTAACAACTTGTCGGAAGTCGGAGCACCAACAGTCAAACTTTAAGGGCATGCCTAAGCAAGTTTGTACGACAAATTTCCACTCCCATCATCTGTTTTTATAATTTAGGAAAATAACATTAAGGATAATTTTATTAGTCATCGCATCATCAAATAGGAGAGCGTAGGGGCAAACTGTAGAGGGGTATTCACCAAAATCTATATCCGGAAAAACACCTAACATAACATAACAATAACATCATACAAATTAATCATATAAATTTGTTTTTTTTACACTTATATTAAAAATATTTTCACAAATCCAAGTTCTATGTTAGGGATGATGTTATTTACCGAGTAAACAATGCATTTGCAATATATTTCAGACTGTGAGAATCCAATACCAAATAATGCCCTTGCCAATTCAACAAAATTTGAATACGGTTCCGTAATAGAGATTACATGTAACACGGGCTATACTCTCATAGGAAAATCACTTATTGTTTGTCAGACTGGTGGCTCTTGGAGTGCACCGCCGCCAGCATGTAAACCATTTGGTAGGTTTAGCAGATTTATTATTACAACTGCCCTAATATGCCAATATTTTTTAATTTCTTACTTGTAATTAAAAGCAAAAAAATTGATATTTCTTCTTTTAGCAGATATTTATTGATTACATGTCTAAGCTTTGTATCGAGAAATATGCACGAGTTCCAGTGCATATTTCTCAAGCTAATAATTTTGTTATTACATACTTGTCTACAAACATCTGTTCTATAGCCTTAATAAAATTGACAATACTGATGAAAATTAAAATTCAAAATAGGCAACGACACACATTAAAATCAAATATGAAATTCATACGTCAATATGGAGAAATAGTGACGTTTTCGGTTCCTTTGAACATTGATTCTACGTAACTCGTCTCGTCACGTTTTTTACCTGTCCCAAGCTTTTATTTTAAAAGGTAAGTCATTGGTATTAATGCTTATATATTTATAATGTAGAACAATAACGAAGTGACACAAGGACACCACATTTTGCGCGATATGTTAGTCATTCACCAAGAATAGCTCCATATATAGCCCAATTCTGACCATTTTTGCATGTCCCTAGCATGGGTGTATATAATGCAAGCTATTTTGCAAAATCAGTGCGTACTGTACACTTGCGCACAAAGTCTGAACTATAGAACTAGGGTAAGTGTGGATTTTAAAACACAAAATGCTGCTGTATTGAGTAATATCCTTTTGCATTTTCCAATAGTCCATTGTCCCGATTTTCAAGTAAGATACGAAGATTGCGAATTTAACTGACAAATGACCAATGATTTAAGTTTTAAGGAACCTCATATTACTTTTAAATGGAACACACAGCATAGCTGTATACATTTTACAAGTTATTTCATAGTAGAATACAAACTTTCTAGACCCAAGCAAGTTGATCAACCGCGACTGAAATTCTTAAATAAAAACATAAGATACGTTATAAGTAATAATTATTAAGCCAATTATGCCTACTTATGCCTATGTATGTGAAAGAAATGTAGTAAAAAAGATGAATTTTTTTATGTGGGGTTCGCTTTCATAAAATGCAATATGTGGAAAAATTAGACCCATCGATTTTTCACACGAGTGAAAATATTTTATATAGCGCAAAGAAGGAGCCCTTTACTTTATTTAAATTCATGGAAAAAGTATTATAGGTATTTTAGCTTTGCAAACGATGTGATAATATTCAATGCATTGTCTTTCTTATGAATATTTTATTTTAAAAATGAATTTTAAAGAAAATGGTCTTTTTTTGCGTATACTTTATGTTTGTCTATCTACAATTAGAAATATATTGAAATATGGATAATTTGCTGAAATTTCTTCTGTTTAACAAAGAATAAATAGATTCTTATGTGTGCTTAAAGACCTTCGCAAACGACTTAGTAATCTATATTCATTTAGCTATTGTTTCATACTAATTTCAGTTTTCTAGGTGAAGAAGAAAATGGACTTTTTTAAGCATTTTGCAGATGAGTATAGGTTTTTGTTTTCCTTATCGGAAAGACTCGAACATTCCCGTATGTTTCCGTCAATTCGTACGGAATTTAAGCTCCTTAACGGTAAAGACGGATATCTTCTCACCCGCTAAACAGCACACATGTACGGATTTATAAATTAGTGGACGCTCCATAATATGATTTGTTTACAGCCAATAGTCAATGTTAAACAGCTTGAGGATCGAAGTTCAAAATTTAAAACAGAAACGATGAAATTTAAAGCGGCATATTTTGGGCAAGTTAGAAGTAGAAAACAAAAATTCAAATTTTGAAAGAATGATATTGAATTTCGCTTACATTGAATTCCGCACAGACTCGGAAATCGAAATTAAAATAAAAAGAATTCGTCGAATTTCGACGCAGAATTGAAATTAGATCCAGCAGGATGACAGAAATTCAAATATTTTGAGGGGAGCGGTCGTCCAGTGAATAATGTATCGGCCGCTCAACCCAGGGGTCGTGGGTTCGAGCATCCGTGAAAGGGGTCACGACCATGACTTCTCATATGACACCAGTACTGAGTTTTCCCGGAAGCTGGCTGTTTAAAAGATAGTTTCACATTCAATACCAGTTTTAAATTCGATTGCTTTGAAAATTCGAGCATGCTTGAAATATAATACCGAGAATAATCTATTTAGATTTTTAACAAGGAGCTGTGTTCAATAAACGCTTGATGCCCCCCCGGTGGCATCCTTGTCGATACAAAGCAACCTAAGTCCAAAACGAGGTCAAGTTCAAGGTCAAGGTCAAACTGAGGTCAGGTGATGTCTGAAGATGAGGAATGGTCACAGGTTACATCAGCATTAGTATCAAGTCATTGTAGTAAGGGGTATTGATGCTGGACGAAACGGTCCCATTTGGTTAACCTCGTACGGACGGACGGACGGACGAACACTCACTATATGCCTCCCGCATCAGTAGATGCCGGGGGCATAAAAACTTGAATTTCGATATATCCGATCTTGCACGATTTTTAATCTTTGAATCTTGAGCAGATCGCAGTTTCAGTATTATACTGAAATTCAGCTTTTCAAAATTTGAAGTACGACTTTCGAGATGGCTCGACACTAATTGCTTGCTCGATATTTGACTTTTTCATTTCAATATCAATCTTGGAACAGGCTGTTCATTCAATACGAGATTGAAATTTGGCTTTTGGAATATTATAAATTTCGATCATTGAGCTGGCCCGAAATTAAAAGCTATTTTGCAATTTGACGTTTTTCGATCTTCAGGTGTAGCTTAGGATCAAAATTCGATAAGTTCTGAAGTTGAATTTCGATCTTCGAGCTGGCATAAGATTCTAAGCTAGTTGGACACCGCTCTCGACATAATAATAAATGTGCAGTTATTTGATTACATAAAAAACTAATTAAAATCTTTATTTCATAATCATGAACATCAAAGAAAGTATTATAAAAGCGAGTTTCCATCTGATTGTAAGAAAGTAGAAATTACTTTTGGAAAGTCATTGTTTGGTGTTATAATAATGTGTTTGTTGAGAATACCGTTATAAATGGTATTCTGATTAAACCGCCAACAGCCATTTAGGTTTCTATTTTCTAATCTATCTTTGCAATCACTGTAAATTAGACTTAACAATATCCCTAAATCCATATGATCAAAAGTATTAATGTAACGGTACATTGGCGAAGAAGGGTTAGACATCGGCCTGAAATACGGAGTAGGCCGAGAACTAGCGAACAGTCTCGACAGCCGATTTACCTGGCCAAACGTATTATCGGCTTTTTTGGTGATTTTCACGATGGGTCTAATTTTCCAATATGGTACGATACGTTAAAATAAGATACGTTATGCTGATAAAATGATTGATTAATTCACAACGACTAATCACGTAAATTGATGTATGCGCAATTAGTTACTTTAACAACATCTGGCGGAATCAAAATACATGTTTGTTCACACATAATGAGTGTTAGAAAAACGAATGAAGTTAGCCTAGAAAAAGTGAATAGTTATTAAATACGTTTTGTAATGGACATGATATTTGGCAATATTATTACTGGTTATACAGTTAGCCTTGATGTGGAATTAACTTTGACGATTTATTTAGCCAAAGTTGGTCGTTTAGGTAACTGAAAAAGTCGTCAGTTATGTAACGTATCTTATGCATTATAACGTATATTATGAAAGAATAACACATTATTTATACATGTAATTTATAATTTTAAATTAAGAAAATGTAGGTTAATAAACTTTTCTAGAGTATATCTAGACAAAACAGAAACTAATAAGACGTGTTACTCTATTGAGTATGCTGAACAAGGCCAGTTATATAACGTATCTTACAAAAATCATAACGTATCTTATGAACATCTCTTGTTTTATTCTAAAGCGTAGCAATAGAGGTAAATCTCATATGTTTACAACAGAATCAGTAAATCTACATTTCATATTCTTAAACCCTAACCCTAACCCTAACTAATAATATCAACCATGTAGAATTTTAGGCAGAAAGAATAATAAATCTGATCTTGATCTTGATTATCTGAAAAGGACAGCGCTTGAGTCTAAAAACAACCGCCGAATCCCACGGTAGAATATATGAGATATATGAAAGAGGCCTGTAGATAGATAAAATCTATGTTCTGTATTTTAAAAGATCCATCATTTATAACTTTATAAAAACCTGAAAATTTTAATGAAATTGTAAGTGTCTTAACCTGCATATTTGGATTATCTTAAAATACGACATATGACTGAGATCATGATCATGATGATGTATTCTTTAAAATGTTGAAAAGAAAAACATTACATGTGTATTGTTTTAAAAGTAAATTCATTGAACATGTAATATCTAACTGAATTGGGCACGTTTTTCCTTTCTTTTGTGTGTTACTGAAGATGATATAAGTCAAATATTTTAAAGATGTGAGAGAAATACTGTAACCAGTAACATTTTACTTTATATAAATGGTTTTGGATTATGATTTGTTTCGTCTTAGACATTAATAATTATCTTTAAACAATAAATGATGTAAGAAACATATTGCAAAAAAATACATAAGATCCGTTATGCTTGAGATGGTCATGTTATATCAGATTTGAAAGATTTTCAGAGGCGTAAACTTTAAAATATGCGTTGTAATAAATGGATGCACAGCGTTGATTGATTTCGATATAAAGTCACTGAAGAAATATGCCTTTTCTTGAAAATATTAAACTTTTAGAAATTGAAAGTAGTAAACTTGAAAAAATCCACCAATCAGATCCGCCAAATATAAAATATTTAACTTTTATCACAAAATTTCTTATTGAATTGCTCATAAAGTCATTTCTTATAAAACACGAAAAACAAAATTTTGCAGTGAATTTTGGCCTTGGGCGAATGTACATTATTCAATATAACGTATCTTAAGCTGTACCTGCAGAGTGTTAATTCTTATATCCTGGTACAAAAACTAGGGCCTGTTTGGGTCCACTGACTTCAGATATTGACTGTTGAAACATTGTTCAGTCAAATAAAAACACTTAAAAACATTTGAAGATAGGTGTTTTTCAACTGTTTTTATTTCTGAATTTAACGAGTTAACATAGAATCAATGTGAACATGAACGGAGAATAAACCACCGATGATTATGAATATATTTTGAGGATATAAAACTCAAAGATCAAACATTGTTATAACATTATACAAATGAAGAATCTTGTTGCTGTAATCTTTATCATATTTGTTTAGAAGTAGCTAAATAGGTTGTTTAATTTAATGACCAAAATGTGTTTGTTGTTTACTTCACGCTCTGGAAACCTCAGTTTGCGAGGAAGTCTTATTGCAAATTTAAGAGATAATCTAATAAATATGATCTCTTTTCATTCTCTTCTGATTTAGTTATTTCAATTCATTTACCGTGTATATAATTATTTTGACGTCATTATTAAGTCTCCTGATATTAATCGATAAAAGGCTAATAAGCTGAAATCATGCCTCTTAGACTAATATGCTTGCTCTATTGTAGATTGTGGAAATCGAACAATACCTAACGGAAAGTTCAATGCTGCAAAGGGAACAACATTTGGACAAACCGCCACCTATGTGTGCAATATCGGTTACACTTTGTTTGGAGACATAACTGTAATTTGTACAGCCATCGGATGGAACAGCACAAATGCTACATGCGAAACTACTGGTTTGTAATTTTCAAACGTTTTGATTGGTGTCAAAATACAATGCATGTAGATTTATAGTTTACACTGCTGCACCATACGCTTACGAAATTTATACATGTCTTTGTTATTGTAAGTTGACCTCTTACAACCAGTTACATAACTGTAAATTATTGTCCTTTTAAGCAAGGCTTTTCATGTTTGCGATTTCTGAGAAACTTCTTGACTTATTACATAAAAACATCTAACAAATATCTAAAATATATCATGTTAAATAGCTTGCCAGAAAGCACTGACTATATAATGTTTAGTATTCACGTCGCTTTGAATTGAAAAACGGTCGGGAAATGGTACTTCGTCAAAATGTAAGGTTTGCTAATAGACTTATATACAAAAATAAGCTTGAAGATATTTCCAATTGATATCATCAACTTTTAGAGCGATATACATGCGTATGACATTACCATGACGTCGCAAACATTACTCGTTTTCGCGCTTTTTACGTCCGTGCTTGGTAGCACTAAATTGGTATAAAACTCGATACTACAAACGTATTGATGGCGCCAAAACATTAAATTATTATAAAACATCAAACGACAGAATAAAGCAATTCCAAAGTGATCATAACCATGAAAAGTCATTTTCTATCTGAATTTTCGGAGGAGGTGCGAAAACAGACTTTTGTTTGTTTTAGAAAATTCCGGAAGAAAATCGCTTCTGATCCATTTTGTAAGAAATTTATCCGTGGAATTTTTGCCAAATTTTTATATTATTTTTTTTAATATGTGTGCCAAATAAGAAAAAAATTATGAAAAAGTTCTTATAGTATAACCGTTTGAATTTGACCACTGCAGCGTCGTTAAAAAGACACATAAACGTTATGTAACTTTACATCTGTTTATTTTTTAAATGGCTTGATTCGACGACATAAATTGAATATTTCGATCAAAAAAATATATATTACGCATTTCCGGACCGAAAAAACATGCTGTATTTCAAAATCTTTTCATTTAAAAAGAGTGAATATTTTGAGTAACTAGAAGTTCTTGAAGTCCATTTCAATACCCGCTTTGAGCATTCTCCTGAATGTATCTTTTTTTCGAACTCGTCTGTGCGCTAGGAAAGTGCCTGCTGTTCGGGAAAACGTATGCTGTCAGATATGATGTCACTGACGTGTTCCGTTACGAGAATAAAAAAAATGCAGACTGAAGCCAAAGTGAGTGCGAATAAATACGGACAATTCAGAAATGCTTCATGTTTTTATTTAGAAAGCTAAAAGGTTTTGTAAAAGGGAGTGTTGGGAGTGATAATAAAACGGACGGACGCGAGCACAAACATCCCTATGTCATACATTTTATTATTTCCTTTCTTACTTCTCCAGCCTGGTAACATTTTACCATAAGATAAGTCGCCATGGGCTTACCCGGTTAATAACCCGCTACACGCAGTAACGGCTGAATTTGGTTTTACGGGTCAGAGTTAATTTTTCAATATTTGACATTATAGACCACAGGCGCTATCTGAAATAAATCATAACTTCTATAAGTCCCGCAATTATGCTTTAGGATAGGTTTTGCTTTCAATACTATCCCAACTTGAGCGTATCCTTATAAACGTCCGTGAAGTGTTACTGCTAAATTAATTGAAAGTTGTTACATTCTGAATTTTGACACCCGTGACGCTAATTAATCCCCCGCCATCGCGGAGGGATTATAGGAATGGTCTGCTTCCGTCCGTCCTTCCGTCCTTCCGTCCGTCCGTCCGTCCTTCCGCCCGTAACAAAAGCGTGTCCGGTCCATATCTCCTAAACCCCTTGGAGGATTTTCATGAAACTTGGGTCAAATGATCACCTCATCAAGACGATGTGCAGAACCCATGAGTCAGCCTTGTCGGTTCAAGGTCAAGGTCACAACTCAAGGTCAAATGTTTGAGCCTGCCATTTTGTGTCCGCTCTATATCTCCTAAACCCCTTGAAGGAATTTTATAAAACTTGGGTCAAATGATCACCTCATCAAGACGATGTGCAGAACTTATAAGTCAGCCATGCCGGCTCAAGGTCAAGGTCACAACTCAAGGTCAAATGTTTGAGCCTTCCATTTTGTGTCCGCTCTATATCTCTTAAACCCCTTGAAGGAATTTTATAAAACTTGGGTCAAATGATCACCTCATCAAGACGATGTGCAGAACCCATGAGTCAGCCATGCCGGCTCAAGGTCAAGGTCACAACTCAAGGTCAAAGGTTTGAGCCTTCCATTTTGTGTCCGCTCTATATCTCTTAAACCCCTTGAAGGAATGTTATAAAACTTGGGTCAAATGATCACCTCATCAAGACGATGTGCAGAACCCATGAGTCAGTCATGCCGGCTCAAGGTCAAGGTCACAACTTAGGGTCAAAGGTTTGAACCTTCCATTTTGTGTCCGCTCTATATCTCCTAAACCCCTTGAAGGATTTTCGTCAAACTTGGGTCAGACGATCACCTCATCAAGGCGATGTGCAGAACCTATGAGTCAGCCATGTCGGCTCAAGGTCAAGGTCACAACTGAAGGTCAAAGGTTTGAGCCTTCCATTTCGTGTCCGCTCTATATCTCCTAAACCCCTTGAAGGAATTTTATAAAACTTGGGTCAAATGATTACCTCATCAGAACGATATGCAGAAATTATGAGTCAACCATGCCAGCTCAAGGTCAAGGTCACAACTAAGGGTCGAAGGTTTGAGCCTTCCATTTGGAGTCCACTCTGTATCTCCTTAACCCCTTGAAGGATTTTCATTAAACTTGGGTCAAATGATCACCTCATCAAGAACTCATGAGTCAGCCATGTCAACTCAAGGTCAAGGTCACAACTGAAGGTCAAAGGTTTCAGCTCTGTATCTCCTAAACCCCTTGAAGGATTTTCATGAAACGTTGGTCAAATGATCACCTCATCAAGACGTTGTGCAGAATTCATGAGTCAGCCATGTCAGTTCAAGGTCAAGGTCACAGCTAAAATCAAAGGTTTTACCCTTTCGCTATCCATAGCAGTGGCGGGGGATTTAGCTGTCTTTCAGACTGCCTTGTTAAAATAAAGAATGAAACTTTACATATATTCACATAATCGTACAAATCGTAATATTTCGTAAATACGATTGGACTGCAAGTTTGAGTCGCCGGTCCTCCGTACAAATTTACGATTTTTGTGTCGCCCATATAGATATTGTTATGGCAGCATAGATCTAGATCTCGACATGTTTAACTTCAACCGATGTTTAGTTACAACGAGTCTCTTTGTTTCTTTTACTCAATCCTCTTAGCTCAGTAGAGGGAGCACAGATCTATGAATCCGTTCAATCCCCTAGGGTTGAGCGTGACGATTTGATAAAAGGCACATGACCGAAATCATTCGTCCTCCACCTCTGATTTATGTGGTGAAGTTGGAAGTTACTTGTTGATAATACAGAAATCAGGAACGATGGTTAGGTTTACTGCCCACAGCGCTAAACCCAAAACAAATGGAAAACTTTTATTTATATTTCATGGAATATTTGCAGTTTTAGCAGAGTATTTACTCGTATTTTTTTTTTTTTTTTTTTTTTTTTTGATAGCGTCATAATGTTAGGAAGAAACATTATAAGTATATGGAATATCTATGTGCCTATGAATACAAGGATAAGCTTTCTTTACACACATCTCTAAAACCTCTAATTCTATCTAGCCAAGTTGCTAAATAAATTAAACTTTCCAGAGCAGCATTAACGAGTTTCAAGTTTCAAGTTTATTCGAAAGTCAAGGCCCTTATGGGCATCTGACATAAACATTACAAACAATGTAACATACAACATAGCATATGAAACAAGATGTCATTATTGTGAACTGTGTACAAGGAGGATGAGAAATTTTATTAAGGTAGTGGACCCGGAATCACAATTGGTAAACTATAAACCCTCTAAATAATCTACAAACCCGAGAAAAATAAGCAAACACTCGGTTGTTACCCAGTTTGATTTCGGATCAATCACCCCCAACACTAGCAAATTATCTAAGACTAGACATCATATTTTACAGAAAAACTGCCAATTTAAGTAAAGTTGAGGATGAGAAATGTTGTTAAAGTAGTGGGCCCGGAAACACAATTGGCAAACTATAAACTCACTAAATATTCTGCACCCAAAGAAGAACAAGCAAACACCCGGTTATTACCAAGTTTGATTACGGGCCCATCACCTCAAAACTAGCAAATTATCTAAAACAAGACATTATGTTTTTACAAAACACTGCCAATTTAAGTAAAGTCGTTGTGTCTTCGCAATTCATACTTTTGGAGAATTTAAAAGCATTAGGACGTTTAAAGTAGTAGTCATCAATATATTTTTTTCTAACATTATTAAAGAATGTACAATTAAAGAGATAATGAAATTCATCGCCTAACAGGTTATTATCATATAATTGACAGATTCTTTGTTCTCTAGCAATATTATAAAATCTTCCTTTTTCTATAGGTAATTTATGATTCATGCACCTAAACTTACATAGTGTAACAGCAAGATCATTTGGCAGAACTTTGAAATATTTTTCAAATACAAATTCTTGTTTATACATTCTGTAATTCAAACATTTACTTGAATTATTAACAATACTATTCCAGTTTTGTACAAATTGGTCGTTAAGCCTGGAGTTAACAATCCTTTTAAATGAGTTAAACAGTGGAGTTTTTTGTTCGAACCAATAATTGGACATACCCAGATTATTCAAATTATCTTGGACAAAGGAGATCCAACTAAATTTAATATTTAATCTTTCATGCAAAAAAAGTGATGTTCTATATATGATATTGCAAATTTTATCTTCCTTGGAATTCACAAGCTTACAATAATAATTTAAAACTCTACTTTTGATACGATTAGAAAGTGGTGTAATACCAAATTCGCCATATAACATACAGTTAGGTGTGCTCTGCTTCAGATTCAACATATATTTAAGATATTTCAATTGAAATTTATCAATAATATCAACGTTTTCAGTTCCCCATACTTCAGAGCTATATAAAAGAATAGGTGTGACCATGGTGTCAAATACTTGCACTTGCATATCAATAGGCAAGTGCAATTTTCTAGACTTTTTAATAACAGAAAACACGGCTTTGCGGGCTTGGTCAGTCAGATAGGTTTTGGTTTTACTAAATTTCCCATTAAAAGAAAAAATAACACCCAAATAAGAGAAATGGTCGACAATATCTAAAACGTTTTCTTCAAAACGAAAGACAGGAAGGTTACGGATACCCCTCTTATTTTTCCAAAACATTACTACTTTAGTTTTCGAAGCATTGACTTTAAGGCCCCATAAATTACAATATTCTGACATAGAATTCAAAGCTGTCTTGAGATCAAGAGCACTTTCTGCTAGAATAATTGTATCATCAGCATACAATAATACAAATAGTCTGAGAAAAACCTCTACATCATTATCACTTAACATCTGGTTAACATTTTCAGACAAAAGTTGCAAACCTGTGTATTTAGTGGACATAAAGTCATTTAAATCATTTAAAAATAATGAAAACAGTACAGGCGATAAATTTTCACCTTGTCTTACAATTTTCACCTTGTCTAACACCAGTCTGACTAGCAAAAATATCAGACAAAGTACAATTTGACTATACACATGACTTAGCTTTTTCATACATATTAAAAATAATCTTTAAACATTTTCCATCAACATTATGATTTAAAATCTTAGGCCATAAAGCATTGCGGTTGACTGAATCGAACGCCTTCCGATTATCCACAAAAGCACAGAACAGTTTCTTATTACTAGCAAGATACATATCAATTAAACATTTCAAAGAAAATATATGGTCAACAGTACTATAATGCTTTCTGAAACCTGCCTGTTCTTCACATAATAAGTTATTAGTCTCTAAAAAAGAATTTAATCTAATGTTCAATAGAGATGTAAATAATTTACCAAAGCAGCTTAGTATTTTAATTCCCCTATAAATATCTGGGTCGTTAACATCGCCTTTATTTTTATACAACGGTAAAATAATACACTTACTCCAAACATCTGGAAAAATACCAGAATCTAAAATTATATTGAACAGTTTACAAAGCATTGGTAGCATGAGTGGATGAAGATTTTAAGGTATTCATTCAAAATATTATCAAAAATAGATGACTTGTTATTCTTTAGCAATTTGATTGCCTTTTCAACTTCAGGTTCAGAAAAAGGAGAGTTAAGCATCTCTTTATATTCAGGTATATTATCCAAATCCACATTTTCAAAAGTATCCGCATTAGCAAAATCTGAATTATTACTGAAATGTTCATAAAATACTTCACTAGAAATTTTGTGTACGATAGATTTTTTTCACCCGAATAACGGCCTCCGTATAACAGATACATTCTGTTTCCCCGCGGTTATTCAGAGAGTATGTACTTTATTCGAAATCGGAGTGTCCGACTATTCTCCAAACAATCGAAATATTTCTAAAACGTAAAATTTGTGATCAAGTTAGATAAATTAATAATGTTTATACGAACATGAGGTTACAATTACCTAATGCTTCTTAAATATTCTAAAGTTGTATTAACTTCGGCGATTATCATTTTTTTCCGAGTTCTGTATAGCACAGTATTATTTTCTGAAGACAGATTGTCGTTCGAAACCACTTCCTTAAGAAGAGTATTAACTAATAAAAATATCTAAGGCATATATGTATAATATAGACCTATATTTATTTGTCTCAGTGCTATTAGATGCATAATAGAAGTTCTTAAAGTAACCATATAGTTTTAGTAATACATCTAAAATAGCGGCCTGTTAAGGAATTTTATAAGATACTCTTAAAAATCAAAAGTTCGAGTTAATTCGAATAAAGGAGTTTCATATATATTTTGTCGTATTTTTGTAAATGTTTACAATGCCATGTACATCGGAACATGAGTATTCATATCTCAATCATTAACTTACGAGATAAATTTCAATCTTAACGTTGAATTAAATCATTGCATAGTTTTAACGGACTCTTTTGAATAAATTCTACTTAAACAGGTTAAAATGAGTTTGTCTTGATCACGACACATATGAAAATCCATTGAATTACGCATTTTTTTTTATCTGGGGTAGGGTCAGAGGAATGTAATTCAGAAATATATATGAAATAAATAAAATAAATTGTGCTATTTTATGATATGGGGTAGGGGTAGTGTAACGTACTTTTACGCGAAATTGAAGCCGGTGACCCAATAATTTTATTCCTTTACTCGACAGAAAATAAAGTTTTCATTATAACGTTAGTTTTTTGTCCAATTATATCGTTTTACATGAGACAACGTTAAAGCAAACTTTTTATTCAAAACTCAAAGTCATATTTGTCACTCTGTCGTCAGTTTAACATGAATATCGACTTTACCATTAAAATGATCTCCACAATTTATATACCATTTCAAAGGCATTTTTAAATGAAAATATGATGAGTAACAAGCAAATCAATACTTGTTGACTGTAACGTATCTTATGCATTATAACGTATATTATGAAAGAATAACACATTATTTATACATGTAAGTTATAATTTTAAATTAAGAAAATGTAGGTTAATAAACTTTTCTAGAGTATATCTAGACAAAACAGAAACTAATAAGACGTGTTTTCCTCTATTGAGTATGCTGAACAAGGCCAGTTATATAACGTATCTTACAAAAATCATAACGTATCTTATGAACATCTCTTGTTTTATTCTAAAGCGTAGCAATAGAGGTAAATCTCATATGTTTACAACAGAATCAGTAAATCTACAGTTCATATTCTTAAACCCTAACCCTAAACCTAACTAATAATATCAACCATGTAGAATTTTAGGCAGAAAGAATAGAGATGAATGGCGAATAAATCTGATCTTGATCTTGATTATCTGAAAAGGACAGCGCTTGAGTCTAAAAACAACCGCCGAATCCAACGGTAGAATATATGAGATATATGAAAGAGGCCTACAGATAGATAAAATCTATGTTCTGTATTTTAAAAGATCCATCATTTATAACTTTATAAAAACCTGAAAATTTTAATGAAATTGTAAGTGTCTTAACCTGCACATTTGGATTTTCGTAAGATACAACATATGACTGAGATCATGATCATGATGATGTATTCTTTAAAATGTTGAAAAGAAAAACATTACATGTGTATTGTTTTAAAAGTAAATTCATTGAACATGTAATATCTAACTGAATTGGGCACGTTTTTCCTTGCTTTTGTGTGTTACTGAAGGTGATATAAGTCAAATATTTTAAACATGTGAGAGAAATACTGTAACCAGTAACATTTTACTTTATATAAATGGTTTTGGATTATGATTTGTTTCGTCTTAGACATTAATAATTATCTTTAAACATTAATGTAAGAAACGTATCGCAAAAAAAAAAAAAAAATACAAAAGATACGTTATGCTTGAGATGGTCATGTTATATCAGATTTGAAAGATTTTCAGAGGCGTAGATTTTAAAATATGCGTTGTAATAAACGGATGCACAGCGTTGATTGATTTCGATATAAAGTCACTGGAGAAATATGTCTTTTCTTGAAAATATTAAACTTTTAGAAATTGAAAGTAGTAAACTTGAAAAAATCCACCAATCAGATCTGTCAAATATAAAATATTTAACTTTTATCACAAAATTTCTTATTGAATTGCTCATAACGTCATTTCTTATAAAACTTTCTTTCGGAAAACACGAAAAACAAAATTTTGCAACGAATTTTGGCCTTTGGCGAATGTACATTATTCAATATAACGTATCTTAAGCTGTACCTGCAGAGTGTTCATTCTTATATCCTGGTACAAAAACTAGGGCCTGTTTGGGTCCACTGACTTCAGATGTTGACTGTTGAAACATTGTTCAGTCAAATAAAAACACTTAAAAACATTTGAAGATAGGTGTTTTTCAACTATTTTTATTTCTGAATTTAACGAGTTAACATAGAATCAATGTGAACTTGAACGGAGAATAAACAACCGATGATTATGAATATATTTGGAGGATATAAAACTCAAAGATCAAACATTGTTATAACTTAATACAAATGAGGAATCTTGTTGCTGTAATATTTATCATATTTGTTTAGAAGTAGCTAAATAGGTTGTTTAATTTAATGACCAAAATGTGTTTGTTGTTTACTTCACGCTCTGGAAACCTCAGTTTGCGAGGAAGTCGAATTGCAAATTTAAGAGATACTCTAATAAATGTGATCTCTTTTTATTCTCTTCTGATTTAGTTATTTCAATTCATTTACCGTGTATATAATTATTTTGACGTCATTATTAAGTCTCCTGATATTAATCGATATAAGGCTAATAAGCTGAAATCATGCCTCTTAGACTAATATGCTTGATCTATTGTAGATTGTGGAAATCGAACAATACCTAACGGAAAGTTCAATGCTGCAAAGGGAACAACATTTGGACAAACCGCCACCTATGTGTGCAATATCGGTTACACTTTGTTTGGAGACATAACTGTAATTTGCACAGCCATCGGATGGAACAGCACAAATGCTACATGCGAAACTACTGGTTTGTAATTTTCAAACGTTTTGATTGGTGTCAAAAAACAATGCATGTAGATTTATAGGTTACACTGCTGCACCATACGCTTATGAAAATTGATACATGTCTTTGTTATTGTAAGTTAACCTCTTACGACCAGTTACATAACTGTAAATTATTATCCTTTTAAGCAAGGCTTTTCATGTATGCGATTTCTGAGAAACTTCTTGACTTATTACTTAAAAACATCTAACAAATATCTAAAATATATCATGTTAAATAGCTTGCCAGAAAGCACTGACTATATAATGTTTAGTATTCACGTCGCTTTGAACTGAAAAACGGTCGGGAAATGTTACTTCGTCAAAATGTAAGGTTTGCTAATAGACTTATATACAAAAATAAGCTTGAAGATATTTCCAATTGATATCATCAACTTTTAGAGCGATATACATGCGTATGACATTACCATGACGTCGCAAACATTACTCGTTTTCGCGCTTTTTACGTCCGTGCTTGGTAGCACTAAATTGGTAAAAAACTCGATACTACAAATGTATTGATGGCGCCAAAACATTAAATTATTATAATACATCAAACGACAGAATAAAGCAATTCCAAAGTGATCATAACCATGAAAAGACATTTTCTATCTGAATTTTCGGAGGAGGTGCGAAAACAGACTTTTGTTTGTTTTAGAAAATTCCGGAAGAAAATCGCTTCTGATCCATTTTGTAAGAAATTTTTGCCAAATTTTTATATTATTTTGTTAATATGTGTGCCAAATGAGAAAGAAAAAATCATGAAAAGTTCTTGTTGTATAACCGTTTGAATTTGACCACTGCAGCGTCGTTAAAAGACACATAAATTGTATGTAACTTTACATCTGTTTATTTTTAAATGGCTTGATTCGACGACATAAATTGAATATTTCGATCAAAAAAATATATATTACGCATTTCCGGACCGAAAAAACATGCTGTATTTCAAAATCTTTTCATTTAAAAAGAGTGAATATTTTGAATAACTAGAAGTTCTTGATGTTTATTTCAATACCCGCTTTGAGCATTCTCCTGAATGTATTTTTTTTTCGAACTCGTCTGTGCGCTAGGAAAGTGCCTGCTGTTCGGGAAAACGTATGCTGTCAGATATGATGTCACTGACGTGTTCCGTTACGAGAATAAAAGAAATGCAGACTGAAGCCAAAGTGAGTGCGGATAAATACGGACAATTCGGAAATGCTTCATGTTTTTATTTAGAAAGCTAAAAAGGTTTTGAAAAAGGGAGTGTTGGGAGTGATAATAAAACGGACGGACGCGAGCACAAACATCCCTATGTCATACATTTTATTATTTCCTTTCTTACTTCTCCAACCTGGTAACATCTTACCATAAGATAAGTCGCCATGGGCTTACCCGGTTAATAACCCGCTACACGCAGTGAATTTTGTTTGGTTTTACGGGTCAGAGTTAATTTTTCATTATTTGACATTATAGACCACAGGCGCTATTTGAAATAAATCATAACTTCTATAAGTCCCGCAATTATGCTTTAGGATAGATTTTGCTTTCAATACAATCCCAGCTTGAGCGTATCCTTATAAACGTCCGAGAAGTGTACTGCTAAATTGTTTGAAAGTTGTTACATTCTGAATTTTGACACCCCTGACGCTTATTAAAATAAAGAATGAAACCTTACATATATTCACATAATCGTACAAATCGTAATATTTCGTAAATACGATTGGATTGCAAGTTTGAGTCGCCGGTCCTCCGTACAAATTTACGATTTTTGTGTCGCCCATATAGATATTATTATGGCAACATAGATCTAGATCTCGACATGTTTAACTTCAACCGATGTTTAGTTACAACGAGTCTCTTTGTTTCTTTTACTCAATCCTCTAAGATCAGTAGAGGGAGCACAGATCTATGAATCGTGAGTTCAATCCCCTAGGGCACGTGACCGAAATCATTCGTCCTCCACCTCTGATTTATGTGGTGAAGTTGGAAGTTACTTGTTGATAATACAGATATCAGGAACGATGGTTAGATTTACTGCCCACAGCGCTAAATCCAAAACAAATGGAAAACTTTTTTCTTTTATATTTCATGGAATATTTGTAGTTTTAGCAGGATATTTACTCGTATTTGTTTGTTTGTTGTTGTTGTTTTTTGATAGCGTCATAAAGTAAGAAGAAACATTATAATTATATGGAATATTTATGTGCCTATGAATACAAGGATATTAAGCTTTCTTTACACACATCTCTAAAACCTCTAATTCTATCTGGCCAAGTTGCTAAATAAATTAAACTTTCCAGAGCAACATTAACGGCCTCCGTATAACAGATACATTCTGTTTCCCCGCGGTTATTCAGAGAGTATGTACTTTATTCGAAATCGGAGTGTCCGACTATTCTCCAAACAATCGAAATATTTCTAAAACGTAAAATTTGTGATCAAGTTAGATAAATTAATAATGTTTATACGAACACGAGGTTACAATTACGTAATGCTTCTTAAATATTCTAATGTTGTATTAACTTCGGCGATTATCATTTTTTCCGAGTTCTGTGTAGCCAAGTATTATTTTCTGAAGACAGATTGTCGTTCGAAACCACTTCCTTAAGAAGAGTATTAACTAATAAAAATATCTAAGGCATATATGTATAATATAGACCTATATTTATTTGTCTCGGTGCTATTAGATGCATAATAGAAGTTCTTAAAGTAACCATATGTTTTAGTAATACTTCTAAAATAGCGGCATGTTATGGAATTTTATAAGATACTCTTAAAAATCAAAAGTTCGAGCTAATTCGAATAAAGGATTTCCATATATATTTTGTCGTATTTTTGTAAATGTTTACAATGCCATGTACATCGGAACATGAGTTTTCATATCTCAATCATTAACTTACGAGATAAATTTCAATCTTAACGTTGAATTAAATCATTGCATAGTTTTAACGGACTCTTTTGAATAAATTCTACTTAAACAGGTTAAAATGAGTTTGTCTTGATCACGACACATATGCAAATCCATTGAATTACGCATTTTTTTTTATCTGGGGTAGGGCCAGAGGAATGTAATTCAGCGCAACGGTAATTGGTGGCGATTTTGAGGAAATATATATGAAATAAATAAAATAAATTGTGCTATTTTATGATATGGGATAGGGGTAGTGTAACGCACTTTTACGCGAAATTGAAGCCGGTGACCCAATAATTTTATTCCTTTACTCGACAGAAAATAAAGTTTTCATTATAACGTTAGTTTTTTTGTCAAATTCTATCTTTTTTCAAGAGACAACGTTAAAGCAAACTTTTTATTCAAAACTCAACGTCATATTTGTCACTCTGCCGTCAGTTTAACATGAATATCGACTTTTCCATTAAAATGATCTCCACAATTTATATACCATTTCAAAGGCATTTTTAAATGAAAATATGATGAGTAACAAGCAAATCAATACTAGTTGACTGAATAGAACGATTAACGAAAACAGTTTGACGGAAGTGAAATCATGGTTTATCAAAAATGCACGTCAATGTCTTGTTTGAAGGTTTGCAGAGAAAAAAAGTTACAGAAATATCAAAATGTAAAAAAAAAAGCATTACATGAGGAATATTACTTTTACATAAAACAAAACGTAAACGGAACCCAATAACTTAAACTATGGCTCATTCCACCTTAACGTCATTAGCTACTAAATCATATGTGTTTACGTCATGTCATAAGCAACGTACTTTATTGCGTTGCAATGGTCAAATTTAAACGGTTATACTATGAAAACATTTCCGTGAATTTTACTTAAATTTGGCACAAATATTAACAATATACTAGTAATAAATTTTCACTTGAAAAATTTGTAAAAATTCCACGGGTAAATGTCTTACAAAATGGATCAGAAGCTATTTTCTTTCGGAGTTTTTAAAACAAACAAAAGTCTGTTTTTGCACCTCCTTCGAAACTTCAGATAGAAAATGCCTTTTCATGGTAATGATCACTTTGGAATTGTTTATTCTGTCATTTGATGTATAATTTAATAAATTGGCGCCATCAATAGGTTTGCAGTATCGAGCTTTATACCAGTTTATCGCTACCTAGCACGGACGTAAAAAGCTCGAAAACGTGCCTTGTTTGCGACGTCATGGTAACGTCATGCGCATGTTTATTGCTCTTAAAGATAATGATATAAATTGGAAATATCTTCAAGTTTATATTGGTATAGACTATTACCAAACATTAAATATTGACAAAGTACCATTCCCCCTTTAATAGATTTATTTGAAACAATGTGCGTACGTATCATTTATAAAACGATGTGTATGCAAGGTGTTCACCTCTTTCACCATTAAAACTGGAAAATAACATTATGCTTATAGATGTAATTGTGTGGATGGTACTAAAAAACTTACTTTCTTTCTTGTTTCAACAATGAATGTTACTTAACACTACAGAAATCTCCATTTTTTAGATTTTGTTTTAAATAAGGATTAATTTGATTTAACTCTCGCTGGATCTAAATAGACTAAGAACTAAATTGTTCCCATCTTACTTGGACAGTAGGTAAATATGTTAATTATTGACAATACAATACTAATGAAACTTCATAATTTTAACTTGGGGCGGGTTACACATAGTAATAATGACACTACAAAACACCATGAAGAAAATTAAAGAGTAGAAATATTTTCTGTTATTAGTTGTTGGTTGGGGAGATGCCAAACTTAATATGCTGAACATCATTCTTAGAAAACTCCATTACTCCAGGTCAAATACTTTCTGAGGTAGGTGCGACACAACCGTTTAGGTCTTTGATGCATATGTTTGACTAAATCAAACGCCATAATTCTGGTTCTGCTAAGAAAATTCCTATACAAAATTCCCAAACCGCAAAACTCATATGTGGTTTCAGAACACTATGTCAAACAGATTTTGAGATACGTGCGACACAAACATTTAAATACTTTATGTTTATCTTTTAACCAAAATCAAGGACCTTAATCCTGGTCTAAGACTTACCATCCATAACTTTGAGCGTAAAATGTACGAGAACCGCAACTCTTGTCGGTATTTATTGTTTGCCTTGCGCGCCGTTGTAGTTGTTTCCCTTTACACTAAAATATCGATAAACAGGTATCTCCCGATTAGTCAAACCGCTGCTGTAGACACAGACTTCACGCGCGTCAACCGACAAGAAATTAGTAAGATAAGAGATAAAAAGAAGGAAGCGGGTAACTGTATATATGGCTTTTTGAAAAGCGCATCTTCAGTCTTGGTAAGATACAGTTATTGGAGTGTGCAAATTAAAGCAGAATATAACGCATCTTTAAGGTACTGTAATTAATTGTATTTTAATCGAAAAAATGTGGACTTTGCTAGATAACGACCTTGTACCATGAATTTAATAATTATATGTTTAAACAGCAAGCAAAATGTACAAAATATTCTGCCGTAATGCACAATGAGTTTCTAATGAAACTACATGGATTTTACAATAAAAATATACTTGTTCAGAATGACCGAATCATTATGCGTATGTAAGGTGTATTTTCGGTCATGTAATATGCTCATAATGCTGGGTTATAAGTTTCGTTTAATGTATGGACCGAAAATATGAAAGTCAAAAATGCCACCTTTTAATCGTTAAGGATATACATAAAACATCACACAAAACAACTCTTTTTATAAATTCCCTTTTTAAAGCCTTTTCTGTGAAACGAAATGTTATAAAATGTTCTCAAGGTTTTGTTGTTGTTGTTTTTTTATTTATCGCCCTGCAAATTTCAATTTTCACATTGCTGCATATTGACTATAAGTGTTTTACGCGTGATGTTTTATGGGCCTTTGCGAATACACAGGATGGAGACGAGATAGACACACCAGGCTATGCTAATTACCCCAAAATACGTCTGTAATAAAAATCAAGTGTTGCAAGAGACTGTAATGTACATTTGTTAAAAAAATAATTTTTATAATAGTCTTAAACACGTATTATCTTACATTTTACAATTAATCTAAAATATCTGTTTGCTCATGATTAAAATTATTGTATTATTTTCTTTTTCACATTTATAAAACTTCAATGTTTCACAATATTCGCAGTAAGACCATAACACACTTGTCAAGCATATGGGTAGAGAAGTGTCTCCCACGCTAAACCAATATACGACCTCTGTCTTATCTGCTGCTTATCAGCGATTATGTAATAGTCGCTAATTGATGGGCACTTTTGCACAACAGGGGTCCCTATTAGACCATGAAGATTTGTGGAGTAGGAATTAATTTTCCTTTAATGAATTAGAATAACAATAATATAATTATAACAATAAAACACAGATATAGTGTAAACTAAAAATTGTGTTTGTAATATATCATGATAATGAAAAAGGTCATGTACCGGTGAAAGTGATTATTGTATTTAATAAATATATACTTGTGTGTGTGGTTTTTCTTTTTTTATTATTTAATAATAAGTTGCATAAAGTGCGCCCTTTTTCATCTTCTACTTTAATTATAACACTGAAATGCACGCACGAGTAAATTAATCACATTATCATCACAATTAAAATCACCATCATTCATTAATTTGTAATTCATACGTTTACATTCATGCAGTGATCAGAGAACGTAAAGAAGCTATGGTTGTATGCAACATTTTAGGCACATGTATATATGTGAATCCAACACAAAATTTTCGCGAAATGTTTCAGTTAAACGAAGTATGTTTTATTGTAACATCATCAAAAATCATACCGGCACACAGTTTGTGTACAGCAATTACATAGAATTAATTCTAATTGCTTTTTTAATTTTATGCGGACTTTTTAAGACTTAAAGTTCGTCAATTCAAAAAAGTTTTACCTTTAATCATAATATCAAATAGAATATATAATTGGCACTAGAGACGGATAAATAAATAAATAAATAAATAAATCGCTCGAACGGATATGCAACACATTGATGCACCTTGCCTTGTACCGCCGTACCGTCAAGTAAATGTACTAGTATGTGAAAACGTGCTCAAGATTGCGATTACTTCATTTTCAAATTAAAATGGAAGCAATTTGTCATTCTTCAATTTTAAAATAAAACATACATAGACAATGTTCAGACAATGGAGAATACTTCACGAGGTTATAAAATAATGTCATTTTGACAGAAAATAATTTTAAAGCCTTTTAAAACCTGACATATACGGTATTTTCTACATTTTTATATAGAAATACATAGAAATCATAGTCATCAACTTCAAACAAAAATGGAAGCAATAAGTTTTTGTACCACATCGATAAAAAATACATTGAAATAAAGGGCAAAAAATGAAGATTACTTCACGAGGTTATAAAATTTCGTTAAATAACGATAAAAATACGTTTTAATATTTGAAATATATTTTCCTATACAAATCTATGGTAAAACTGTTTATCGATAAACGTTATCGGGTCCGCGATCCGTGTATATTCAAGGGAGACTACTTTGCCGAAACTACTGGTCAGTGTATTGGAATGTTGGCCATGAGGCTGAAATCCCGAACATTGTCTTAGATGCACAACTTCACATGCTGAATGTCCGCTTGCTCCACTAAATAGGAAGAGCACAGATCCACGAATCACGGGTTTGTGGGTTCCTAATCGGTCAGTTTCTGTTGTATTACTATTTTATTAATAATGCATGTATTCACACGAAATTTCACATACCGACATTTGAAAAGGTACTGCAACTAATTGTTTTCTTTTTTGTTGTTGGGACTTACGTCCAAAGTAACCGCATTGGACGTTTTGACAAATATTGCATTACTGACAATAGTCCTAACAGAAAACTACATATCATGGTGATATTGACACAAGAGCAACGCGTTCGAGCTGTCTGAACGTTGCTAGCCGGGACAAACGACACGTGTGTAAATAATTTTGTAATTTCAAAAGAATTTTGATATAATTTGTTTGTAGCTGTTACTTTGATAGTTATTTCCATTTTTAACCTTATTTCAGTTTACAAGAAATTTCAGTCGTTGGTTATCTACCGCGATCTTTTGGCAAAATTTAACCCAAGTACAATTCATTGAAGTGACCGATTATGACTTTTGTGGTAAAATTCCAACAGCCCGGGCGCGTTGCTATTGTGTCAATTTCACGATGATATGTGTTTTTCAAGTAGGACTTTCGTCGGTAATGCCAAAAGTGTTCATTAACACGTGCATATTGGTGCACATGCTTTCTACGGGCAAAATATGCTATATTGGTCAAAACGCCTAATGCGGTTACGTTTGCCGTGAGTCGGCCGAAAATAATTTAAAAAAAATAGCTGCTGCACAGTAACAGCAGTACTTTTTCAAATGTCAGTATGTGGAATTTCTTGTAAATACATGCGTTATTAACAAAATAGTAATAAAATGTAAACTGAACGATTAGGAATTTTGTTGGGTATATGTTTTCCGTGCCGAATGTGAAAAGACATTGTGTATAAAATCATTTGTCCTCCATCTCTAGATCATGCGGAGAAGTGGGTAATTACTTTCGGAGAGTACTTTTACAGAATTTGAGAACACCGGTTAGGTAAACTGCTAGCTGTTACATAATCTAAATACTGCTGGAAAAGTGTTCTAAACCCCATAGAAACGAACAAAATATCTAACGCTCAGTATCAATCTTTCGATGTTTGATAACTCTATATAAAACGTTTTATAAGATATGTACGGTACAAATTCGGAAAGACGGACAAACGGACAAAGGCAAATCTAAATGCCCCCATTGCAAGTAAAACGTGGGAAACACAAATGAGTATATATATATCTCCAAAATGTATTGTAATTCAACAATACGGATATAAATACAGGGAAGAAAGAAGAAAGTGAAGGAATAACTATTAACACATGTATAATGAAAACCTGTCTTCAATTGTTTCTACATATTTCAGACTGTGGTGATCCGACACCAAAGAATGCCGTCGCAAACTCAACAAACTACGAATACGGTTCAGTGATAGAGATAACATGTAATACAGGCTACAGTCTTACAGGAGAGTCACAGATGGTTTGCCAGGATGGCGGCTTTTGGAGTGCAAGTCGACCATCATGTAAACCATATGGTATGTAAATAAAACGCATCTAGTTTGAAATAGCTTTAACATTATACATGGATAGATTTCTCTAAATTTAGAACAATAAATTTGATATTTCTTCTTCGGAAGATATCATCCTCTCGGATGTCGTCACCTTGGCGCAAAAAGTACTGTGACTGCCTTTTTTAAATTTTACAGGAGACACAAAAAACTGTTTTGCTTATTTCAAATTAACCTTCTAATACCATAACATGGTGTGAATTTATTATTCATCAGGCATATTTAACTGCTTTTAAACATTATAATTATTCGTTTAACATTAAAAAGTAATTAGATATTCTTTTCCACTTACATGACTCTTTTGCGCTAAATTTATTACACGCAAAAGTCATGTAAGTGCAGTTACTAGAGTTTTTGCGCTATTTGTTAATGTAAAGTATCCAAGTTACAGTCTTTCACATACCTTTTGAAAATGCTAAGAATATAGAAATATCATCAATAAGGCTAAAAATACTCTGTTTATTGTCAAGTTGGAATAAAATTTGATACAGTAATAAGCTAAAGAAAAAATAACCCATTTTGTTTTTTTTGAAGTTTATTTTGAACAGAAAACTTTTGAATTAGGCTTGAGTCTAACAGTTGCAAAACTTATTTATGAAATCAGTGTATTTTTCTTTTATAACAAATGTTTACTACATTTTAGCTTCAAAAATGTCATAATTAGAACTGTAGTAACAACAACAACATCAGTGAGACACTAAATCTTTCTGACCTTAGTTTTTATTTATAAAAGGTCTTTTACATGTGTGGCAAGTTTTCATAAAAGTTATGGTAGGCAGATGGAATTATATTCTTTCTGCAAAGACCAACCAAATCATCATATTTGTCTCTTGACAGTTTTGCTACGTTTTCATCTCCAAAGAGGGGGTAAAGTTAGGGCAGTTAGGAGTTTTTTCTCAAGTTTGGTTGTAACCATACCAGGTGTACGGCTCCATCAAAGTCGTACTTAATCATCAAGCAGTCAGGGTCCTCAATATAGAGCTGAATTTGTCTGATTTCTCTCCATCTAATTTTAAGCCTATTGGTGTCAGTATTAAGGTTTTTGATTCCATTAGCTTAAAATAAAAAAAATGATCCGAAGTCATTTCTGTGATATGATACTGTCTTGTTCTACGTGCCATTTGTACAATTGTTGCAAACTGTGAGGTTGTATAAACTTAGATGTTTTTACATGCACGTTCGATACAAGAATGAACTGAGTCGTTTTCGTTTTGGGTATGACCCCGTTCTAAAAACTTTTATGTGACAGATTTCAAATGCAAAAGTTTCATAGTATACCACATTATGACAAAGTAACGGTTACGGTTCTGACCTGAACAATTATCAGAGTATGTTGTTACAGATTCCATACATGTGTCTGCCATTTTTTTTTTAAAGAAGTCAAAACCACAAGATGAAATCATTGGACCCCCTGTTTGCAATTGCTTCATTCCATATATAGCACCAAGCCTCACGGTCACCAAGGCTATAAATATTTAAGTTATAATAATCAGTTTTCTTGAATAATAAAGTTGTCTTTGAAATGACTTTGGAAGGGTAAATACTTGTTGCAAGTCAAAACAGGCAGTGATGTGAGACGTGTTTACTTCAGAATGGGCTTTATCAGCATCGTTTTGTTCCCTGGCAAGATTTATATCTGCACTATTCTGTTCATTTTCGTTGTTTACTTGCATGTTTTTGTTTGCAAAACAAACATCACACTGATCTTTAAGCGGGTTTTGAAAAGCAATATTGTACTGGGTATCAAAAATATGCCTGTAGGTATGAATTGACTGTGGAACAAAGTTATTCTCATTACAGAACTGTTTATAATGATCATACATTTTTTAAAGATTGCGATCTGCTTCAAGATATTCTTTCTTTGACTATTTCCTACAGTAATGAGATTCTAATCGGGGATAACTTTCAATGTGATTTTTTATATCAGTTACAATTTGGCCAGGGATTTTATTTGCTCTGTTTGTATGCTTTCCCCGGAGATCTTTAGCAGTGATAACACCATAGGTTCTTTTTTGTTCAAGGTTGTGTTTGCAACAGCTTCAGTAATATCAAGAGTGTCAAGATAAAAAGTTTTACAGACCTGAATTTTCTGATCATGTATTTTAAAGAAATATTGCCTGGACCTTTTTCGTCTACTTTATCTTTTGTTTGTGATTATTTCTTCAGTGGTATGATATATGAATTCTTCTTGTTTTTCATAGCAAGCAGTTGACCAAAAGTTATGAAAAATCTTTTCTCTCTCATCTTGACCAATGAGTGATCAATGAGTGAATGTCATTTTCTCTTGCACGAGATACCGCAGCCACTCTTCATTACCTTTGCTCTCTTAGTTTTGTTATGTAGATTTGACCTGTATTTTTTGTTTCAATATGTTTCGTTTCCACTCAATCTCATTTCTGACACGTTTACGTGACTGCCTGCTGTTTATATCAACTCTGTTCTGGAAAGATGATGCTACTGAACCTTCATCAAGGCAATGTGTGGGGGAATCAGGGTATGCTACGTTATGTACATCTGGATTAAGGTTAAGGTCATGACTAGGGGCATCAGAATGTGCTAAATCTGGATCAAGGTAAGGTCAGTGCTATCAGAAAGTGAAATATTATCAAGACTCTTTTACTTTTCATTAAGAAATAACAATTCACTCTCATTAACTGGATCAAAACCTGAAAATCAGACCCTGAGTTTGATTAACAGCCAAACTCTGAGTCCCAGTTTACGCAATCTTGAACTGATATTTCGTCATAAAATTTCACTCCACAAAGTTCAAATGGCACATGAACAGATTAAAATATTGAAGCACTAAGGTGTTCCACAAAAAGGCACAATGCATCCAAATTTTTGTGTACTGTGAGTGTTGCTTTTCCATCAGCACAGACTATACCACAAACTTTTCTACTGTGTGGATCAAAGAAGTGGTATTGTCGATCATCAGACACAACAGAACACGAATTAGATCCAATAGTCAGAATAAGTCCTGTCACATCTTCTTCATTAACATCATGAACTGCATTTTTAAAGTAAAAAAATGGGGTTGCTCCGTCACCTTTCTTTTGAGACTTCTAGCTAGTGTCTTAGTAATAGCAAGGGGCCTGTTGAAAATAACATCTGGCAGGTCTGTTACCATCAAGTAGGTCAGGCCAGGGGTTTTCTCTAGTATACGCTGATAGACATCATCACCATTTTCCAAAATTCTGTTCAATTCTGAGAATGTCCATGTTGAAGGTCTTAAATGTTTACTTTGGTATAATGCAGCTGATAGAATTAGCCATGCATTGGCGACCATTGCCTTTGAAAATAGCATTCCCTAGATGATATGATGCTTGAAGCATCTGAAAAAATAGAAAGGCATTATTTATTATTTTTGTCTGTATCTTCCTTAAAGTGATGGAAACAAGTATATCGGGCAAAGTCGAGCAGTTTAGAACTATACCAGCACACACACGATCTTGCATTCTGATC